>NC_079434.1:7467964-7634756 GCF_026213295.1 Gadus chalcogrammus | reverse complement strand
TTCTTTTCATTAGCATTTCTCAAAAGGTGCATTTATAGCAGGAAGAACATGAAGAGAACATAATGTCAGATATTGCAGATATTTGTGTTAAGTTGTTATGCTTATACATTTTTTATCAATCATACACCGGCTCTATTGAGCTCATACAACATTTTGATTTAATTATTGTTTTCAGAAATACAAATTCAAAATATTTCAAACATTACTTGTGGTAGATACCGCTATAAATGCCTGTGGGGAGTTTGGCAGAAGAAAAACAGGATCTATAATCAAACATTACGTATAATAATATCATATTTATGCACTGGAGCTGCAATCCTCAGAATTTGAGGCAAATATAATTGATATGATTGACTTAGATCCTAGATACAGTGATGAAATTATTGGCAATCATTTTACTTCACAATCTTACTAAGGATTGGGGCTTTGTGTGTGTGTGATTAGGATATGTTATTAATGGAATACACACTGGTATTTATAGTCAGTCTTTCTATAATTTGTTGAGAGGTTATTTTGGCATGTGTGTATGTGTGCGGATGCCTGTGTTTGTATGTATGTGTCTGTGTGTGTGTGTGTGTGTGTGTGTGTGTGTGTGTGTGTGTGTGTGTGTGTGTGTGTCTGTGTCTGTATGCGTGCGTGTGTGTGTGTGTGTGTGTGTGTGCGTGGGTGTGAGTGTTTGTCTGTGTGTGTCTTTGTGTGTGTGTATGTGTCTGTATGTGTGTGTGTGTGTGTGTGTGTTGTGTGTGTGTGGTGTGTGTGTGTGTGTGTGTGGTGTGTGTGTGTGTGTGTGTGTGTGTCTGTATGCAGTGTGTGTGTGTGTGTGTGTGTGTGTGTGTGTGTGGTGTCTGTGTGTGTGTGTGTGTGTGTGTGTGTGTGTGTGTGTGTGTGTGTGTGTTTGTCTGTGTGTGTCTTTGTGTGTGTGTATTTGGATATGAGTGCCGCAGTACCATCAATAGCAATTTAGAGAAAATGACTCTGCATGTTGCCTAGCAACAATAATAACCTATAATTTGGCCTTTTCTTTGTTTGGTAAAAAGGTAACTCGAAATTAGCAGCCTGTAGGCATAGGCTATAGCAGAAATAAGTATGTTTGGAAAAGGAAGAATCTTATTTTATAAAGTCAACATGACATATGATCAATATAATATTATTGTATTATAACATGCATTCTTAATTATTGTAAATGCCAATAACATACATGTTATTGGCAAAGAAAATACTATATTGATCCGAAATGGGAATTGTGGGATAAACAAAAATATCTTACACATAACCCCCATCCCCCCACATACACTCGAAATAGACATTTTTGATCTTTATATCTATTCATGCAACTAAACATTTGTTCCTTCATAATCTGAGTCATTTGCCACTCTTGCTAATTGAGATGATTAGCTAGATGAGCAAAGCTACGCTCAGTGTTGTTTGCTGACAGAGTGTGAGGGTTGGACCCCCTGCTGCGCCGCGTGGGCGCTTGTACAACACATATCAGTTCCTTAATAAATACTTGAGAAAACGACAACATAAAAGACAAGACATAGTATTTCCATCAAATATTCAGAATAACAGTACACGATCACTCAGTACAGAATCACTGCAATGCTTGCTAGCGTGAGAAGTCAGTGACCGGTTCCAGTTTGTCTTCTCATTATTATTCCACCCAAAGGGCTGTCGCAGTCGACGCTCTCTTCCATTGGCCCTGTGTAAATTCTATTTACAGAGTTAATTAAGTGAGCCGCAGGAAGCTGTATAAATTGCCTCTTTCACTTACAGCTTATATCACACACTGCACACCGAATGTAGATGTTAGTGCTTTATTATAACATATAGGTCACTGGGGAATATAGGAGAAATCAGCATTATTTGGTCATAATAACCGCTCATACATACAAAGAGAGATTACAATAAATGCCTTTTGTGAATAGGAAAGTGAAAACAACAGAATAATAATAACAGAATTAATAATAGACTCTCTAACGCTAGCTTTGACATTGCCAGATATTTCACACACAATTGTAATGTTGTACTACCTCTCAGCATCGATATATCAGTCATTGAGATACCCAGAGGGCTTTGCTTCAATGGATTAGGCCTGATTCCTCTGATTCAGATAGACTTCACCGAAGACGTCTCCAGACAGGCAGACAAAGCAATGGTTAAACAGAGCATGTCGGGACAGTTCTCAGACAAGGGCATGATCAGCTGTCATCATTAGCCAGGCAGACTGATCCATACAGATGAGTGCTGGTTGCCCTCAGATTGGTCGAGCTAAATACTAGTACATTTTGGTTAGCCTGAGCCTCTCATTCATTATTACAGATTATGGGAAGAGGTCTTTTCCTTCTGAGCAAATCAGTATTTGAAGACGTGATGCTGATTATTTAAAATGCTGAAACTACAACTATTCATTGCAGTTTTGCTGCAGAGCCAGGATCGACGAGGGCAAATGTGTTCACTTTATATCTGCCAATAGCCTTCCAGAACTCTGAATTTGGGAATATCTTAAGGTGCGGCCACACCAGACGCGTACCTCGCGTACCTCGCGTATAAAATCGGCCATTTTTTCCATAGGGAACCATTGTTTTATGCGCGTATGAGACGCGTACACGCGTTACATGCGTATAAGCAACATTTTACTCGCGTTAGGGGCGTATGAGGTTAGGGGCGTATATATACGCGCGTACATATACGCGCGTACATATACGCACGTAACGCCCGAGGAGTGTCAAAAAAATTGAACTTTTTACGCTCATACGCGCCGCAATAGCCAATCAGCGTTGAGCTTGACCCGACTCACTGGCAGAGAGTAGTGAGCTTGGACAGAAGCATACGGCCGACATCTTCTTTATTCTGTGTGGAAATAGTAACATAGTTACGCCATTAATGGTTTATGGAAACATTTTTAGCGAGAAATGTGCATTTTACTTTCATATTGTTCGCATCGGTGAATGTGAAGGATGTTTGGTTTGATAGTTATGACGAAGAGGGAACGCTCCGTTCACTTACATGGACAGAGTCTCTGGTTACTAAGCAACCTCAACGTCTTGGCGGACTATATATCTGCTGATCAACACTACGAATGCTGCAAAACACACCAGACACACCATGTGAAGTTATTTAACCCGATTATTGTTATTTATATCCGAGATTATTCAATCTAACCCGATCTAAACTCTATCACCCAAACACGGCGGCGTTGGGTTTCCTACCTCGGACTCCAGCGCAGCCATGTCCATGGCAGCCACGGCCGGCAACTTTCTTTATTCTGGGTGGAAATAGTAACACATAGTTATGCCATTAAATGCGTTTATGGAAACATTTCTAGCGAGAAATGTGCATTTTACTTTCATAATGTTCGCATCGGTGAATGTGAAGGATGTTTGGTTTGATAGTTATGACGAAGAGTGAACGCTCCGTTCACTTGCATGGACAGAGTCTCTGATTGCTAAGCAACCTCAACGTCTTGGCGGACTATTTCTCTGCTGATCAACACTACGAATGCTGGAAACACACCAGACACACCATGTGAAGTTATTTAACCCGATTATTGTTATTTATATCCGAGATTATTTAATCTAACCCGATCCAAGCTCTATCATCCACCCAAACACGGCGGCGTTTGGGTTTCCTTCCTCGGACTCCTAAATCCAGCGCAGCCACAGGCTGGGGGGGGGAAGTTTTGGGCGGTCTCATCTACGCGCGTATGCGTACGCGCGTATCTGACCATTTTTGACACAAAATGGTCAAGCAACATTTTAGCTGCGTTACGCGCGTACATGGTACGTGAGGTACGCGCTTGGTGTGTTCGCACCTTTAAGCTTGCTTTGCCAGCTGTGAGAACGGCGTCTTCGTCATGTTAAATAGCGTTTGAAGATAAAAGTCAAAGCCAAATTAATTTGCTACCATCTCCGGCTCTTTCTTCGCCCTGCGTTAGATGTTGCCTTTCAAAGTGCCGTCTATCTATTAGCAGCTAGCATAAAGCAAATCATTTGAATGACAATAGCTAGCGCCGTAATAAGGGTGTCTTCTTATTCAAAGCATCTGTTTGACTTTTAAAAATAAGTGCAGTAGATGGGTACAAACATTGTTCGTATGTTGATGAAAAGAGCTACGGTAAATTAGCCAACAAAGCTAGCAGAGAAGTCAGCATACTGTCTATCAAGTGTGCTTAGCCTAGCTAGCTAATCAAATCTAAAGTGAATATGTTGAATATGCATAGGAATATTACCTGATACTAAATCAGTGCTGCTTGTTTGTTCGAGTGTATGAAAAGGAGACGATCAAAGACATGAAACAGAATTAACTCAGCATGGAGATTTTTAAACCCCTTTATTTGTATTTACATTTATTCTACAAGTGGGAGAGAGTGAAAAAGATAAAGAGAGTGTGAGTGAGAAAGTGTGTGTGTGTGTAGATAGAGAGAGCGAGAGATAGGAAAGGAAAGGAGACAAAGATTGAGGGAGAGAGATATAACGAGAGTATGAGGACGTAGACAGAGAGAGAATGAGAGTATAATGATGTAGACAGAGAGAGGAGAGAAAGAGGGAATGAGAATATAAGGACAAAGAGAGGGAGAAAGGGAAAGTATAAGGAAAGGAGACAGAGGGAGAGAGAAGGAGAGAGAGTATAAGGAAAAGAGAGGAGAGGGAAAGCAAGATAGAATGTGAGAGAGAAAGGGAAAAATATGGTATAAACTAAGGAGACAGAGACATAGAGAGAAAGGATAAGGAAAGGAGACAAAGAGAGCAAATGAGACAATGAGGAAAGGAGACAGAGAGAGAGAGAGAGAGAGAGAGAGAGAGAGAGAGAGAGAGAGAGAGAGAGAGAGAGAGAGAGAGAGAGAGAGAGAGAGAGAGAGAGAGAGAGAGAGAGTATAAGGAACGGAGACATATAGAGGGAGAGAAAGTATAAGGAAAGGAGACAGAGTGAGGGAGAGAGAGTATAAGGAAAGGAGACAGAGACATCAAGAGTTTAAGGTAAGGATACAAAGAGACAGTGAGTATAAGGTAAGGAGACTGAGAGAGAGAGAGAGAGAGAGAGAGAGAGAGAGAGAGAGAGAGAGAGAGAGAGAGAGAGAGAGAGAGAGTATAAGGAACGGAGACATATAGAGGGAGAGAAAGTATAAGGAAAGGAGACAGAGTGAGGAGAGAGAGTATAAGGAAAGGAGACAGAGACATCAAGAGTTTAAGGTAAGGATACAAAGAGACAGTGAGTATAAGGTAAGGAGACTGAGAGAGAGAGAGAGAGAGAGTGAGGTACAGAAAAAGAGACAGAGAGTGAACAAGGAAAGGAGACAGAGAGAAAGAAGAGTCTAAGGAGAGAGAGAGAGAGAGAGAGACTTTTGACTTTTAAAAATACTTATACTCGGCCATATGTTAACTCAAAAACATACATCATCTTTCCCCTTTTGTTAAGTCAAACCAAAAGGAACAAAAAATAAAAACATTGTCTTAAAACTGGAAAGAGATTCCATCAGTGGAGTTCACTCAGCATATGACACCACCAATGCACCACCGCTGGTTGAAACACAACAACTCATCAGTCATTGTATAGTATGCAAAATCAGCTGCCACCCTGGTCCTGACCATCACTTTAAACACCCCCACTATATCATTCCCATTGCCCTCCTCCCTCTCAGTCTTGTAGGTTTTATAGATGGCTAGCTTTGCCTGACCGAGAAGGAAATTTGCCAGTGTACATTTTCCTTTTCTCTCCTCACTGTACCGCACTGAAAATACTAACAAATTCTGATTAAATGGAAACCCAAGTTTCCCCAACAATGTCTGCAGAAGAGAAAACAAAGGTAACAATCTGGAGCATTGAGAAAAAAAAATGAAAAACCGTGTCTGGGGCTGGGCAGAAAGGGCAGGTTGCCATGACGTTGTGGTTGAACCTTGAGACAAAACGATTAGTGGGGATGGCCAAGTGAAGGACGCGCCACTGCAAGTCCCCCACTCTTTTGGGGATGGGAGGCTTGTACAGCAACCGCCATGTGGGAGAGAGGTTTGGTGGAACCTGTTCATGTTGCCCCCACTTGGTGTCTGGACGACTGGCCAGCTGCTTGAAAAACAGGGATTTTCTGCATATATGATAGCGTGACTTTAGGTCAACTGAGGCAAAAACTAAATCAGTAAGACCATTAAAGGTCAGCAGGTGTCCCTGTCCTCTAGATACGCGCTTAAGAGATATCCAAAGATCAGGGAAAACCACACGTTCTTGTATTCCAGCAACCACGCTGCTTGCTGCAGCACTGAGACTGCAGGGAGCGAGACTCTGAGCCTGCCCAACAGGTCAGCCACCAGGCGCAGAGACCTCAGTCCAGTCTGGGCACTGACCTCCACTGCCAACTTCCACCTTCCGTTCTCATGGTCTAGCAGGTGACCCAACTTGGTCATACCTGCTCCCAGGAAAGCCGAGATCAAGCTATCCCCGACACTCTCTTGGTTGGGCATGAGACAATTAAAAAAAGGGGCTCTTCTGTACCATAATGTTCATCTGTTTTTTTTGACACAGTTACTATATTCCATGCTTCCAGGACGGATTTGCAAAAAAAAGGGAGATGAAACCCTTGTATCCATCGATTGTTCGTCATAAGGAAAAAATGTCTGTCCAGGGAAAAAGCCCCAATGCCATGCATCACTGACCGCGCTAAGGTAACCCAAAGCACACTGTCGGGCGCATAGAGGAGACATTGGGCCGTCTGTAGTCTCATAGAAGCGACCTTACTTGCTAGGTGAATCAGTCCCTGCCCTCCTTCAGCCACGGGCAGGCACAAAACCCCCGGGGCCAGCCAATGATACCTATCCCAAAATAAGTTTACAAAAGACTCCTGGAGCCTACAGAGGAGGGAGACAGGGGGGTCAAGTATGATCGCTCTGTACCACAACATCGACGCTGCCAGGTAATTGACTCCCTCCCAGTTCTTATCCATATATGCAACAGTTCCTAGATATACCCCCAAAAACTTAAAACCATCCAAATTCCAGACACAACGTTGTGGCAATACCGTGGAGCAGATGCAGCTCCTTGGTAGGTTTGTAAAACCGGAGGGAGCACCTACACATCCTCCTGCGACTGCAGCATCACAGTTACATCATCCGCATAGGCTGTAAGTGACACGGTAGGGGCCTGTGGAATCCCTGGTGCAGCGATGGTGCCCAGGCGTGCCCTCAGCATTACAAGGAGAGGTTCAATAGAGATAGCATAAAGAAGCCCAGAGAGGCCACACCCCTGCCGTATTCCTCTGGAAGCAGAGAAAGTGTCTGGTGAGTGAGACGTTTATTTTAGGGATGCTAAAAATGTCTATAGCTTGATGAGGCCTATGAAAACTGGACCAAACCCAAAAGCCTCTAAAGTCCTAAACAGAAAGCCATGATCGACCCGATCAAAAGCCTTCACCTGGTCTAAGGAGAGATGGCCCAGGTTCAGCTTATGATAGGGAGTGGGAGAGAGAGAGAGAGAGAGAGAGAGAGAGAGAGAGAGAGAGAGAGAGAGAGAGAGAGAGAGAGAGAGAGAGAGAGAGAGAGAGAGAGAGAGAGAGAGGGAGACTATACGGAAAATAGACAGAGAGAGAGAGAGAATAAGGTAAGGAGACAGAGACAGACTGTAAGGTAAGAAGACAGAGAGTGAGAGAATAAGATAAGGAGACAGAGAGAGGCGAGAGAGACTGTAAGGTACGGAGACAGAGAGAGGAGAGAGAGACTGTAAGGTAAGGAGACAGAGAGAGAGAGTATAAGGTAAGGAGACATAGAGAGTTGTGGGTGTTGGTGGTTTCTCTCCTCCTTGCAGGTGACCTTACGTCTGACGAGCCCTAATGGCTCAAGGTATCGTGTTCCTGCTGCCAGTCACTGTGTCCAGCCCAACTAACTATCCCGGGTTAGAGCTCATTTGCAATTGATGTCCAGGAGAGGAGTGGCGAGGACACACTGCCACGGAACACAAAGACAGCCCACAAAACTATAATAATGACGTTGGAACACCAGACCCCAGAGTAAGACTGATAGCGCTATTCTTTATTAATATCTGGTTATATTGGTCAAAGGTGCAGTAAGTGGTCCTAGGTGTTCTGTTCACTGGCTAAACATAAAGTTACAGGTTTTGAGAAGGTGGATGGGGAAGAACTGTGTGTCTGTGTTTGTTGTAACAAGCTCTGCTGTTAACAGTATGAAGACAAACAACAATGATGTGGCTCGCACATTTTGCATGCCCGACATTATTTGTTTTCTTTGCTCCTTGTAATCAACATGACTCTAAACAAAACGAGGAACTGTGCCGACGAATTACCAGAGCCTCTTCAGAGGATAAATCCAACCATAGCCAGTTCCTTCACCTTCAATTATGGATCAAACCCACCAACAATTCTCGCTATCATCTCTCATTTATATAGCATTATTTATTATTCCCCCCCAAAAAGAAATACGTTGTTATTGGAGCAACATTCGCATATTCTTCTTCTCTAATCATCTATTTTAGTCTTCTTTCCTTCTTTCTGTGAACTACATTATGAGTGGTTTTTATCAAGGCTGTGTTGAGGAGTTGGAGATGAAAGCTAGCTAGCTAGCGAGCTCTTAACGAAGTAGCCAACCGACAGCTGGATCCAGAATCATGATTGTACCCATGAAGAAGCCACAAAACGGAAGACACGGTCTGGCTGTCCTCTGTGCGTAATGAGCGGCAAGCCCTCTGTACCAGGGACAGACATGAACCCCTCATCATAGCGAAAAAAGATTGAAAATTACAGTTCATAAAAGGCCGACCCGGTAACCATGGTGACCTCCTTGCTGCCAAAACTAGAGTGCACTCAACACACACACACACACACACACCTACACAGACAGACAGACACACACACACACACGCACACACACACATCCACAAATGTAACCACACAAACGTATTAATATGCGACTTCTACGTACACACACAGATACACACACACACACACAAACACACATACAGATACGCACACACACATACACGAATGTAATCACACACACTTATTAATATGCACATTCTACGTACACACACACACACACACACACACACACGCACACGCACACGCACACACAAGCACACACACAAGTGAACACACCCTTATACACATCCACATGCTAACCTAATCACAGATACACAAACACACACATTGCTGCACCTATGGCTTCTGCATGCGAAGGACGTTTTTGCATACAGTAAAACTCACCTATTGTGGATAACCCCACCAAAAGGGCGTATGTCCTTCTGTGAATCTGGGGATCTATTTTGGAAATAATCTAGCTAGATGCCGTGAGAACATGTTAGACAGGAGATTACCTTTATTTATTAATCAGGAATGTGGTTCCAATGATACCTGCACACTACCTCAGACTGAGCAGCTTTGTACTGAACCCAAACAAGGCCTGCCCAAAGACCCCTAATGCATGAACATTCATCATTAGTAGGCATCCTTTAACCAGATGTCTACCTACTCCTCAATGAATGAAATGTACCTGAAATCACTGTAAGACACTTTGGTTAAAAGGGTAAGTGACGAAATGGTAAAACAAGTAGGGTCATTATATCTCCTAACTGTCAGTGAACTGGACAGTCATGACAGTGAAGAGAAAGAGAAGCAGGAGAGAGAGGTGGGAAGACAATCCACCGGGCTGGCAATGCCGTTGTGCTTCGTTTCTCACAGCGCTGTGTTGAGCTTGGATTACCAGGGAGAAATATCGGCCTCGGCACCTTTGAAGTGGTATCAGTTAGCAATGGAAACGGTTGATACGCAACCATGTTTAAACAAAGAGACAGACGGTCAGAGGTTTGGTAATGTAACACGCTCACCTCAAACAACTTGCTCTGGGTTGAACAGGACGGCTGAGTTTCCTTGGCATGCATAATGAATGGCTAGCTAAAAACACAGGCAGCTTGGATTTTTAAAGATGGTGCAAAAACGTAATTGGAAGAAACCAAAGAGCTTGCCCGTGTGTATGTACACAAAAAGGTTGTGAATGTGTGAACTTTATCTCTGTACTAATAGACAGACAAAGTCATTTTCCTCTGGCTCAATAAAGTATTCAAACTAACTAACTCACCCTGAATAAGAAAGAAACTCACAGCGCTAGAAGCGGCATCAAAGGACAGCTGTGACGGTGTGGTGCATTCTCGGGCCAAAGCCGGTCCACTTGAAATCAAGGACTCCCCACATACATCACACAGACAGCAGGGACGCACACAGTATCATGTGTCCCAGTCTGACGGGGTCCAGTGAGTGTGTGTAATGGAGGTCAGAGGAAAACACCGTTTGTAAGGACCAATGGGGGGCCTGGCAAATACTCAGCTGACCCCCATTACTCGTCTGTCTGTAGTTTGACATTTCAAAAAGGGGCTTGGGGCTCCGGGGGAGTTAGGGGGGAAGCGCGGTGGGGGAGAGGCTGGGTGGGAGGGAAGGCCACAACGTGAGCAAACGCTTCAAGGTCCCCTTGAACTTCTGAAGCACTGAATATTACGTCACATTTGTCCTCTGCAACGTTGGATGAGCCTTTTTTTGCTTTTGCTGCTTTGAATACCAGATGTGGCGTCCATAAATGAATAAAACACTCGATTTATGTAACATTTACCTTAGGTTCAGAGTCATGCTTAGATTCATACATAAATTTGAGGTTCAGAGATTGTACTCTCTGTAAAAAGCAAACGAGAAAAGACAGTGAAAAAATAAGCTAAACTCGCCAGAAGTGTTCCTGCAAAAGCAAACATCTTCACGTTGACTAAGTCTCTTTTGACCCTCATCACACAACCAATTTGAGATCACAGGTTTCATATCTGGCCCTCTCTCTTTCTCTCCAACTCTCCTTGCGTCACTGGCTTCATCTTAACTTAATCAACTGAAAAACAAAACTGAAATCTCCCCTCTGCTTGTGTCTCTAGAGGATGATCGAAAGCCCACCAGTACCGCTCAGTTCCCAAGCAGCCAAGTTGGGGTGAGGCAGCATGTCACCCTAAGGGATCTATAACTAACGAAGTAATTAGCCTAGACTGTCTAGAGTCAGTGGCTTAGTCAGTTACATAATACTGGATGTGGCTGCAGGTGGCTACGTTTATACCTGGCTTGGCATACAGAGGAAGGCTGTGTTTACGTCTACAGACATGGCCTCAGCCAGACCCACGGCAGTCGCAGCTGGAGAACCCCTCTCATGCCTCCTGTTTCCCACAGGGGTCTGATCCCATTGGCTGTTTCCTACAGGGGTCTGATCCCATTGGCTGTTTCCCACAGGGGTCTGATCCCATTGGCTGTTTCCCACTGGGGTCTGATCCCATTGGCTGTTTCCCACCGGGGTCTGATCCCATTGGCTGTTTCTCTGCCCATTAGTAAAGATTGGTTAGGGGATGAGGTCCACATTTTGAAGCTGCATGAGACTGACTGAGATTGCTTGTTGTACATGCTGATTGGTGGATGCTTTAATGAAAAGTGTCTTGCAATACTGGGAGTGCAAACATACGGTACTTAGCATGGGTTGCAGGAGGGAGGACTAAACCCCAAACCCTGGCTGTGTTAATGCCTTGCTCTACCAGTGGAGTGAGACTGTGAATCAATCTTCTTACCCTGGCAGTGTTAATGCCTTTCTCTGCCAGTTGAGGTAGACAGGGAATCAAACGACTAACCCTAGCAGAATTTAAACCATGCTCTAGCAGAGGAGCTAGACCTATGCTAAAGGAGCTAGACCTTTGTATAATTGTAACCCTAGAACCCTAGACATGCTTTACATATGCCATGTAACTCTGTACCTTCCTCTACAACAGAGAGGTTTTGATGGTTGAATCACCAAGTCAGAGAGGGCTGGGATCAAGGTTTCAACCAAAAATAACATGGTCAACTCTGTTGGGGCTTCCTGCAAGTGCTCCAGCTGCCCCTATTCGGATGATGAATGGCCATGGTCATGATGACTAACAGGATGTTAGTCATCACTAACATCCTGTTTCACATGAACACACAGCATCAATAATGTTGTATTCAATTTTTTTTAAATACTTCCTTTTTAGCGCTTTTGCATGATAAAGCATCACCTTTAAAAAAGTAATTCAAACTGAAAGTACTTTCTTTAATCTAGTTGAACTCCTGCATTAAAGATTATCTGCTTTCAAGTCAGCCACCAGGGGATTCCGGTCCACCTAATGTTCCTCAAATCCAAATCCTTCTGATCAAAATGAAAGGATATTAACAGTATGTGAGGCGAAAGCGAGGTGAAAGCTAACTTCGGCAAGAAATCCAAATACCAAGCAAAACCACAAAAAACACAAAATAAAGCTTGAATGAAGGTAGCTGGGGGCAGAAAAGCTTTTCCTCATTAAAGAACAGATAAGTGAAGTTCATTAATTACAAAAAGCATGAAAGGCAGCCATACCCCTGGGTTCCTCCGAGAGTAAGCGTAGCAGTATGACCGTAGCATCGTTCAGCAGCCACAGCTTACCTCTAGGACCAGCCACAGCTGGTCTCCACACTTGGCGTCCTTCTTGTAGAACATGCCGTAGAACTTGACCACGTTGGCGTGGTCTGAGAGTGCCTTGAGGATGTTGTACTCCGCCTCGATCTCCTCATCGATGTCCTGCAACACGTAAATACTGATGAGTGAATACCAGCATTAGTCCACTCAGATCAATACATCAATATTATCCTTGTAGGGTGATATACCATTTTACATCAGGCAAGTTTACTCAAAGACTTTGAGATTATTTAAGCTAAACAAACAAGGTGCATCGGCACATATCCACAAATACGTTTAGGCAATATTATCTCATCATTTTGGTTTGAACTATTTGGGAGCATGGGCCATTGTGTATGTGTTTGGGGTGTAGTAAGGTGATGAGTACTGTCATAAGATCTACACGCCGACGTATATGCATGCACACACGCACAGAATCCCCCCCCCCCCCCCGCACACACGCACACATGCACACACACACACACACACACACACACACACACACACACACACACACACACACACACACACACACACACACACACACACACGCACACACGCGCACACACACACACACACACACACACACATCCCCAGCTCATGGGGACACATCCCCAGCTCATGAGTCATGTTTCATTAACAGGTAACATCCAAGAACCTACATGTGCCAAACTAGCAGAGCTCGATGCAGAGTCCTGTTACATTGACAGTTGGCATAACATACTTCTATGTACCACACCAGCAGAGCTCCATGCATGGGTCATGTTACATTTACAGGTAATATCCAAGAACATACTTTGTATATCCCACACGAGCACAGCTCAATGCAGAGTCCTGTTACACTTCCGTGTTTACTACTTAATCATTTAGCAGAGGCTTTCATCCAAAGACACGTCCTGTGCATTCAGCCACATGTCATCGGGGAGCAGGACGGGGTTAGTTTGAGGCATTTGCTCAAGGCTACAGGTTACAAGGCTACATGTAGACAGTGGACACTGGAGATTGAACACAATTCCGTTTGGCTAGGAGTAGGCGGTTAAATAGAAAAGGATTTGACATATATTCCCCACCCCTAAACATTTCTTGGCACAAGGAGGGATTTCAGAGGATAAACCGCTCCCACCAAAAGCACACGGTTCTGCTCAAACTCCCCATGATCCATTTAATCGTAATACCCTAAATTAAAGGACTTGGCCCAGTTCCTACCCCAGCTGTTGGTGTTGACATGAATATTACTGTTAACTCCCCCAAGGAGGTTATGTTTTCAACCCCGACGTGTGTCTATCTTTGTGCAGGATATTTCTAAAGGTTGAGCATGGATCTACACCAAATGTGGTGGGTAGGTTGGTTATGGGCCAAGTAAGACATGGTTCATTTTTCGTGCCTATTCGCCAAAAGGGGGAGTGATATGTGTCAAAAAGGTACACAACATCCCATCGACTTGCGTAACAACACCACAAAATGATCCTGAAAGGTTTGCCAAGGGTTGATGATGATTGTTTGGTGACCATTCCCAGCCCCTACCACTTCTTGAGAATCTTTAGAAAGGGGGCCTTGTGGGGGTGTCATCGGATTCATTTCAGACCAGCCGATAGGCTGCCTCCAAGCCAGGCTCCCCTGTCAAGCAGCTTCTTTGGCTGAGCTACGTGCTCTACTGAGCCCATTTTGAAGTTATTATTATGATTATGTATTTGAATAGATATTATGCATTATGATTATCAGTACTAGTATTATAAGTAGGATTGGTGGAATAAGTAGTAGTATTGCTATTGACTATTATTTGTACCAATATCAATATTGATAGTTATGTTGATGCTAATATTGGCATTATATAGTATTAATAGTAGTATTTATGTTAATGCTGTAACTAGTACTCTTAGTACTGTATGGTAAAGCTATAATAATCAGCTCATACTATAAAACACACAGCGGACCAGACTCTGAAGGTAGTTAGAGAGAGCGCTCACGTGGATGGGATCCAGTATCTTCACGGCTGCTTTGCTGCCATCCTGTTTGTTGAGCACCTTGTAGACCTTGCCGTAGGTCCCCTTCCCGATGGTCTCCACGATGTCCCAGGTGTCCGTGGGATCGGGGAAGTGATCAAACACGATTGATTTTCCTGTTTGTGGAAACATCTTGAGGAGAGATCTCCTGAAAACGAAAAGAAAAAGCCATTGAAGTCACCAAATATTTTACTCACTTTACAGATCGAAAATAGTGAGATAAATCCTATTTATAATCGATATTATGATTATTAGTTTACGAAAACAACAAAATTAATTATCTGACTCAAATAGCAAAGAGTTTTGACAATCATGCCGCAGGCCTGAGATTGAAGACCACTGTGTTGTTGATGGAGAGAAAATGCCAATTGAAACAGGACTGTGCTTTCCAGCCTTATAACCTTGGATAACCCTGCTTAGCTTAGAGAATGGTGGTGATTAGGAGCTGATTAAATAGTGGTTTCAACTATGTGAAATATGTGTTTTCCTTTTATGTCCACTTAGACATTGTTGTGTAGGTTGTTTATTGTGAAAGAAAATCTCACCTTTTACCAACAAGAACCATTCAAAACAAAGTTTAAATGGGCTGTGAACTCAAAATTGTTTTGGTACATGGTTCTAGGTTTTATATGATCTTCAACACAGTGGTAGGTCTATATGTCTCGCTCAAACTACTTCACTGTTACTGAAATAAGCCCATAATTTAGAGAAAAACAGAGTAAAATAATATGTTTATGCCGTCTCTGCCATTTGTGAATGATCCACTCCGAAATCAGGTAACATTCTTTATAGTAAACTGTGCCTTTCATTAAACTCTTTGACGTCATGACTATGGGACCCCAGTGGGGGTGTGTTTGGATTTGTGAATTTCCGTCAGGGCAGCAATTGTTGACGGCTGCTTCCGAGAGAGGATTCTGTTGCTGTGGGTCTTAACCATGGGGACAAAACACGCCCCCCCTTGAGATCTCAGCCAAAAACTGAAATAATCTTGATTCTTCAAATTCAAACTCAAAAAAGGGGTTCACTTACACTTTAACGTCACCTATTTATTATTAAATAGAGAAGATGTACCTATATCACTCCATTTATGACACATAGAATGCCATTAGTTATAGCTCATAAATATTAGCTGGATATTAGCTACATGCTAGTAATATGCTAGCTACATGTTAGCTGGTGTGTATGGGACATGGAGGACACCATGGGCTAACTCTGTAGTCTGAGACTGATAATCACTTTCTATTATATTTGGGTCAGGATCAGATTTAGCCAGTCTACGATGAAATTTTTAATCCTTTGTGGCTTTGATTAGGTTTTGAAATGGTGCCTGTGTTTATGAGCATTTTCAAGAGAGATGAAAATGGATAGGACTTTTAGGGGGAATATGTATTAGGGTAGTGACATTTGATAATTATTGATTGATTTGTTGTGGTCATAGGTGCCATTATCAGCTGTCCATAGCTGTCTGTGGTGCTAGTGTCATCTCATTGTGTCCATGCAGTCTGGGAACCTTGTTTATAACAGACATAACTCTGTTTTATTGTCTGTCTGCTAATTTTGTTGGTGTCAATGAAGCAGTCTGAGACAGTCTGACATTGTCACAATAGTGAATACATAAAATGATGATAATTAAACAATTTAGTCATTAAATCTCTCTGGATTCAATAAAAGACATTTGCTGCATTTAAAAGTTAAAACATTTGTAGAAGGTCATATTTTACTTCTGCACTCTCATTGACTCCATTGGGCCGCAGGCCAGCTACTGTCTGACTGTTTGCCTTTTTTGACCCCCACCATGTTCTTGGTGGGGGTGGATGTTCAAACACTACTGTTCCTCCCAGGAGTATGTGAATCATGTTTGTATTGGCCTTGACCTACAGTGCAATATAAGATAATCACATACTTAAAATAACCTAAGATAAATTCTGTGTTGGTATAAATATAAAGGACTTTTACCCATGGTTGACCCATGTGAAAAATGTTCAACTTGTTATTTCGTAGCCTACAGAACCAATAGCGTAAGTAGTATAAGATGAAGACACCATCTAGCACACAGCTTTTCAAACACACCTTGCATAGATCCTAGAGAGCAAGGTTACACCTTTGTAACCTCTTACCTGTTACTCTATCCAAAGATTCAAACCACAAAATGACCTCAAATAAATTACAGTAAAAGGACTAAAAGAACACCA
Source organism: Gadus chalcogrammus (assembly GCF_026213295.1). Taxonomy (NCBI): domain Eukaryota; kingdom Metazoa; phylum Chordata; class Actinopteri; order Gadiformes; family Gadidae; genus Gadus; species Gadus chalcogrammus. The sequence continues at coordinate 7,618,106 of NC_079434.1, read as the reverse complement.
GTAACTTACATTGTCTGCCTAACCTGTCCTGCATCCTGTTTGTTGAGGTTTTGACGAGCATTAATCCATTTGTGTGTATACTAGCATACTAGAATGTAAGTAGTGAGAGGCTAGCAAGGCTGCGCATGTGAAAGGCTAAAGTAGGAGGAGCCAATGTGAGCTAATCTCACTAGCTATTCTGCCAGCCAACGAGCTAACGATTTGTAAATGGTAGGAGACACTGCCGCGGGATTAGCAGGAATTAGCCCCTGGTGCAGCGAGAGCCCTTCCACATATAGGTTCCCCATTCATACACAGAGTAAAGCTGGTTTGCAAAGTGTTTGCAAGCCTGTAGCCAGGGCCTTAGCAAAGGCCTTCAGAGCTTTCCCACATTGTGATGGGGTCCTGTATCTGGTAAGCATCATCAATGTTGATGGATGGGTTGAAGCTGTCGCTCAAATAGCAAATGACACACCACTTCCATAAACACTATCCATGGACATTATCATTGTTAAATCGTATGTAGATCTGTTGCTGTTACTTTACCACTACTATTAATTCTGTCTTGACATGTTAGGGCATCTTTAGAGCTGTTGTCAGCGGGAGCATGTTAATAACTCATATCAGAGCTCAGACAAGACCAGAACTGTGATTCCGCACAGCCACGACTCGATCTTATCCCTAATTGCATGTTCCGAGCCATTAGTGTACTATACAAGGAGGTAAGTCGTGTAGGTAATTGCACTTGTTGGCCCAATGTACGACGGTGGCTACCTAACCAGCAGACTTGTTCAATAATACACCAGCGGGACTATGGGTGACAACAACCGGCGACACGGGAGAGTCCAGGGTGAAACCTAAGGCCCCACACTGGACCACACATACTGACACACACGTGGTCACACACATAAACAGACAGACCTCACGTCCACACACACAGACTTGCAGATACAGAGACACACAAGCCCACACTCTCTCTGGAAGGAGAGAGAGAGAGAGAGAGAGAGAGAGAGAGAGAGAGAGAGAGAGAGAGAGAGAGAGAGAGAGAGAGAGAGAGAGAGAGAGAGAGAGAGAGAGAGAGAGAGAGAGAGAGAGAGAGAGAAAGAGAGAGAGAGTCTAATTGGGATGAGCCCTAGTCCAGTGGCAAGCTGCCACTACTGGTTAGCTTTCAGGGATACACAGATACTACATTCTGTCTGTATATCATGCTATTAATGCTCTGCATGTAATTAAGAGCATTACAAGTGTGTGTGTGTGTGTGTGTGTGTGTGTGTGTGTGTGTGTGTGTGTGTGTGTGTGTGTGTGTGTGTGTGTGTGTGTGTGTGTGTGTGTGTGTGTGTGTGTGTGCGTGCGTCTGTGTGTGTGTGTGTGTGTGTGTGTGTGTGTGTGTGTGTGTGTGTGTGTGTGTGTGTGTGTGTGTGTGTGTGTGTGTGTGTGTGTGTGTATATATGGTTAACAATGTATATGGTTATATATATGTATGGTTTGAGTGTCCATCCAGTGCTGTATGAGTCTGAGGAGAGTTTGAAAAGGACAGTGGTTTTGTCCACTTAAACTGAAACATAAGATGCGGACAGGATGTCTTAATCCCACAAGCCCTCACTTGGCTTTACCTTTCAGTTCAAACACATCCCAGCTCATATGACAACCTATCGCAGCTCAGTCTGAGTAAGTATGTCTTTTCTATATTTTCACAAAGGACTGATAACAGTACTAAAGATCACTTCACATACACCAGTGTGAGACTGGTCGTTCTGGTCTAAAGTTACCAACAGTATTTATTTACATAATTGAAACCGATTTTTCTTGTGACATCGTGAAATTATGAAATTATGTCATAGTCTGTGCATACATCCCTAATATCCCACTCGGATAATTCAAGTTGTATAAAGTGTTTTCACAAAGGAGTAAACCCTTAGATCTTTACTGCAATGATTATCCACTAATATATGACTGATCATACCACAATCAATACCTACTTGTGACTGAACTAAAATAACTTTATAATATACAGAACCGGTAACTTTAACTAAATAAGACAATCTTTAACACAAGGGACAACTACTATAGCTTAGCCTCAAAAACACATCCTGACTTTCATAGACAACATTTAGCAAAGAATCTATAGCAGGCAAAGAGAATACAAAGTTATAACCTGTACTATTTACTGACCTGCGGTTGGTGGTGGAGTGTTGCATAAATAAAACCAATAAATACAGCGATATTGCGAGCAAAACATAGATTCCCCTGCACACACACACACAAACACTATGACTCAAACACACACACGACACACACACACAAACACACACACAACGCTCATCTCAAGCCACTCCCAGAGTATGCAAATACTACCGACGCACAGGCTTTCCTTCAGTTCAACAGACAAACAAATGCAGCGAGTTGGCAACTCAAGACACACTCACACACATGCACACACACATTCGCACAAACCCCCTTCACAAAGCAGTGCCTCAGGCCTCCCTGTGTCTCTAAATGGTTTACTCTCCCACTGATGCCTCTCAGAGGAAGACAACATGCTGAACAATCACCTCTGGATGTTGGCAACTGTAATCGAAAGCACCTGGGAGTCCCTGAATGACTTCTCTGGCCGGCCATGTATTATTGATCAGCCTCAGGAACATAATATTGCCCGGCTATGGGCAGAGTTATTAGGGGCAGATAATTAGTTGAATGTGTCAAGGTAAAACAGCAAGCCTGGTCCCGTAAGTAAACCGCCATGGCGATGACAAGATAGGATAGGGGGGAGTAGGATTCAGAGGCTGGTCTTACAGGCTGCCTGGACGGTTCATGGGGAGGCTGAGGGGGGCAGGAGAGGTGAGGCCTCCAGTGGGTGTCCTGAAACCTGAGGCAGGGATCTCTTACGGATCTGGAGAGTCGGCCAGGGAAAAGACCATGCCAGGCCAGGACATGGAAACCGGAAAAGGGATGGATGAACAGGGCAGAGGTGTCGCATCCAAGTGGGAAAAGTCTATTTGAAATTCCAATACGAAATTCTGAAATGTGTCCCATGGATATGAATCGCATGTGTCATACAATGAATATGCAATAGTATATAATAAGATCGTTTAATTATGAAATTTATGAAATAATGAATTGCCAATATGGTAATACTTGATGATAAGGTGCCATTATAAATAGCAAACTAGTCATTACCTAACCCTTTGTTAATATTTGTTAATTGTTACTAAAATATCTATTTGGCGCAAGGTAATCGTTTCTTTTCACTGACCACGGAGTGTCGCTGGTTAGGGTTAGGGTTGTGTGTTAGGGTTAGGGCCGTCTGTTAGGGTTAGGGTCGTGTGTTAGGGTTGGGTTGGGGGTATGCAAACAACTAATATTTAATTAATGATGAAAAACTATTAACTTGTGCCAAATAGATATTTTAGTAAACAATTTAGTAACACCTTATTATAAAGTGTTACCGCCAATATCCGGCCTATATGCTTCATATGCTTTTAGTATTTTTTATTTGTGTTTCTTGAGTGTGTGTGTATGCATTCAGATGTTCTACAAATTGAAGCAACTGCCATTGCATACTGTATGTATACCCTTAACCAATTTTTTCTTCTCCAAAAATGTATCCTTGATTTGGAATTCTGATATCAAATCTGCCTGTAGATAAGATAGGGACAGGTAAGACTGGTTAAGATATGGTAAGATAAGGTACCGTAAAATAAGACTAGCGAAGATGAAGAGGAGTTAAATCGTCAGTTGCATATTGTCATTGCTTCTTAAGGGGACCCGATACCTCTGGGGAACTCTAGACGTCTCCTGATCTGCTCCAGTACCTAAAGTAACCTATTAGTGGTGTCCAGTTCACCTCCTCAAAAACACATTAACTCTCTGTTTTTTTCCCCGGCGGAGCTCTCAAAAACATTGTCTTCAGCAACAGTAACACAAGACTTTAGGGGGAAATGTGTGTGTAGTCATAGGTTGAAGTTCATTGGTCGGTACAAAGTACTTCCGGGGTTGAAATATTGATTCTTAGTTGTAATTAACTAGCTAGCTAGCTTGCTGAGGTAAAGTAGTTTCCTCTATATGCTGCTGTGGGTTAGCATCTTTAGTATTAAAACAACTGTGTTCCTCCTAAAAGGTGAAAATTACTAATAATACAATGCCCAAAACTATCTCCGGGCTGTAGAAAATTTAGAAAATTCACAAAAATGAGCTGCAGATTAACCAAACCAGAACATGTACACTTTGAGGAATTTGGAAGTACTAGTTAGCAACATGAAGTCAGGAACGTGAAGATTTAGGAAGTACTAGTTATCGCTGTCATCTTTATTACTAATATCACATTGTTTTCTGATAACGTGGTTTCAAGTAAGATTACTTGCCCTTACAAGTGTACAAATCAATGTACACATAATGTCCAATCCCTGAGTAGCTCAACTACAACCTGCAAAACCTTCATCAAACAGGTACGCTAACAGCTAATGCTCGTCAATCAGCAGCAATTACAGGCGAGCAGCAGGGGCCGATGGATGATCACAGGAGAAGTCATCAATCAGCTAGCGGAGGAGTGGGTGGGGGGGTTAGGGAGGTGGTGTTTTTATTTGCCAATGACGAATCAATGAAGCGTTGATGTCTTTGTCCAGGATAAAGGACCTTTGTTGCTTCTCCCCAACGTCCCCACAAGCCTCACCGACCACCAACACACCCCCGCCTCATCCACACTTCAGCCAAATACCCACCGCATCCCAATTTTCTGAAGGTGAGCCCGCCTTGAAAAGCCCCTCCCCTCGAGCGAGTCCCTTTCAGGGTTGGCCGACGAGTCAACCTCATTTCACGCTCCACTGCCTCACAAATGGCACGTTGGAAACCGAGCCCTCCGGCCTCCAACGCCACTATCTTGGTATCCACGGTGATCCACGCTAGGTGACGGTCTGGCGGTCATAATGGCCACACGACGGGAGCGGGATGAGGGTACATTGCCGGAGACCGACCTCCGAGGATCCTGGTGTCTGACAGCTCGTAGCAGCCGCCATAAACAACAGGTGGTGGCGGGCCGTTGCTAGGTGCTACAGCGCTAATGCCGCCCCTCATTAATGGACAGCATTTTATGGTTACATTAGGCGCTCTTAGAAAGAGGTGTGATGCACACATCCAAAGGTAATCCACAGGTGCTAGACAATAGTATTGAATATAAGAAAAAATTATCCCTTTTTTCTTATATTAGACGCTCTTCCTGACCACTACAGCCACTTTCATTCACCCGTGCATGCCTACACCGATGGTGTTGTAGTGGAACATGTTAGGTGAGGACTAGCTCCTTAACAACAGGTATGGCTTTCACTCAGAACACTTCGGTTAGGGTTAGTTGAGGTAACCCGCTAATCCATCTAGTTGATGGATGAGCTACCCTACCTGCTTTTACAAATTGTATCAAAACTGAGATCAAGGCAAGTTCCGGTGGCTAATCGGGTGGGGCGCGTATCATTAAGGCTCAGGGCCATATCGTGCATCCATCTTGCATCTTGACTTTCTACACGACGAATGTTTTGTAACTGGCGTGTTTGCAACTGGCGTGGAGCGTTCTTTTCCCTCCACAGGCACGCGTCGCTAAATGAGGGAATGATCTTGCGCCCCAAGAGGCGGTTCCGCGAAAGGAGGTGCTTGTTCTGGCGCAAACATTCCCTTGTGCTATTTTGCAGTTTCAGAAAACAATTCCGCCACAAACCAGGAAATACCTGGTTTAAAGTCAGTGGCGCATTGTTCAGATGCTATTTTAAGGGTGCATGCATAATGTTGCTTGTGCACCACGCGCATACAGTTCGCTTCTCTCATCTACCTAGCCACACATTCTTGGTAAATTATTTGGGAAAGAACAGCTGATATAGCTAATCAATTGTACTTTTAAATCAATGCATCTGCAAACACCGTACAGCAAACACATATTTTCTTAACACAGACATCGTGTACGAGCCCATAACTTTTAGGATTGATGAGTAGTTTTACCGCGAGCGAGTGTTTAAAAGAATGAACGAATGCGGACGTGCTTGTGTGCATCAATCTGTTTAAACACACGCAAACTAAACAAGTAACGCATTATACAGTCCATGGCAATGTATATTAACGGGGGGACGCATGCAAATTAGGAACACAAGTCGATAACGATAATGCATACAATACTGATAAGAAAACATGTTTGTTAATGTATTGCGTAGCCTATATCATTAAATAGAACCACAGTTACCGCATATCATATGTGTTAAGTTTTCTTTGCTGAAATTTATTTGAGGACTAAGTATTTCTGAAGTTGTGGATGAAAACGCTATTCCATATCTGAATTAGGCCATATTATTTGGCCATAAACTGAGCCATTTGATGTTTAAATTTCATGTGGTCATGCATCTGTCTCATTGGAGACTGCAAATGTGCTGTCAAAATATCACCTTGTCAGATTCAAATGCGCTCATGGCTCTTAAAGGGGATGGGAGGTGGCACTCTCAATTGTTTATTGCACGTTACGCCCAAACCACACCTACGGTTAATTAGGCTACTTCAGGGTAACCCTTTTTAGATTTTCGCCGGGCGCAAGAGTGATTTATCCGCCGGTAAAATAGCAACATCACCATAGAACCGCCCACAAAGCTATCTGCCAGTGGTCCTTTGCTGGATGTCCTCCCCTTCATCCCTCATACTTTCCTGTCTATCTCACTCTATAATAAAGCATAAAAATGCTAAAATAAATAATACGATTTTTTTAAATAATAATGAGGTTGACCAGCTGAATACGTTTCTTGCATTAGCTTAATAGACCCCTGCGATTTTAGAGCTAATATAAGTACCTAATTTGACCACCAATTCATAATGCCACCAGCTCCAGCTCTAGTTTCTGCTTCTACGCTCAGAGTAGTCAAGACAACACCATATAGTTGTATGGTTATGAGTGAAATGAGACCCTATAGGCGAGACTTTTTTACCATTCTGCCAATACCAATACAGACAGAAGATTTACCTGGATTCAGCAGATGCTTCATGAACCAACTCCAGAGCGCATGTCCGTTAACCTTGTACCTCTGAATAAACTATTTTGTTGAACCTTTACACCTCTTCATATCTAGCCACGAAACCACGATTCCAGAGGCTTAAGTATTACACTCATCCCAACCTCCTACAATTTAATACAGAAACAAATAAGTCAAGAGCTGCCATGGTTCATGTGGCGCATACAGTAGCTATTTTAGGCAACAAAATGTGAGATATTTCACGCAAGCTCCGAGTTAATAGGATTTATTTCATAACGGGTAACCTAGATGGTTCTGTACTAAATCCCTAGAGTCTCACACACTGCTGAAAAAATATGACATTTTGGTGAGTCACCGTGTTCTGACAGCAAAGGATTAGAGATCTGAAATATCTCATCTCCCAATAATCTTCCACTGGGGTAAAAAAGTTGAATAAAATGTAAAATGCGAACAAAGTAAACACACACACACACACACACACACACACACACACACACACACACACACACACACACACACACACACACACACACACACACACACACACACACACACACACACACACACACACACACACACACCGATAACAAATTAAGTACAAGACATTCAATACAATTAATATTTAAAAAGAGAAAATAAAATTATGTAAAACAATTCTTACCAGTTAGAGATGTGTCTACTTTTCAGAATGCGTCTCATCCTCATGTGTCAGCAACAGAAAATGTTTCATAACATACCTCTGGAAAGGCTCTAAACGCAATTATGTTGTTGCTGTTAGAGGCATCGGCACTAGAAATAAATAAATAAAAAATACCTGTTCTTTGTTGAACGCTGCCCACTCAAACATACACTCATTCCTGTAAGTGCTTGCTACATGCACGTTAATGGATTAGTCAGCAACTGTTACGAATCTGCTACGAGCATCTTACATAAACTCCCATCCACACCTGAGTCATCTGATAGTTAGTAAAAACAAAGCCATGAAGGTAATCGCTGGTATCTGCTGGAGCTAAAGTCAGGTGTCTTGCAACAGTGGCTGGAGACTTAACATTGTTGAACCTTGACCGGCTTTTGTGTTGTTTAGCCGAGCATCATTTTTTTTTATAAATAATCCTCCTTTTTTTCTTATTGTTTAATGCCATACCGAATGAGAAGTTTTAGTAGTTGTATTATTATATACAGTTAACAAAAACAGTATTTTAGTGTAAAAGTTAGTTCTGAACACCAGCCTATAAACCATGGGCTTTGCAGCCAATCAAAAGTCTTGTCTCCTTGTTTACAACCAGATAAAAGCACTTTACTTACAGGCCGAAACCAAAACCCAACTCGTTTTTAGAAGTAAATAAATATCGACATGACCTTTGACGAGACACACTTTTATGTAAATCCTTTTGACCGGCATTTGGCTGCCACTGTGGTTAGAATTGCTTGATTGAAAAAGCTTGATTGATTAATGACTACATTGATTGACTCCGTCGGTTTTTGTGTTTCTTTGTATTCGTGTGTGTGTGTGTGTGCGTGTGCATTTGTGTATGTTTGTGTGTATGTCAATGTGCGTGTGTGTGTGTGTGTGTGTGTGTGTGTGTGTGTGTGTGTGTGTGTGTGTGTGTGTGTGTGTGTGTGTGTGTGTGTGTGTGTGTGTGTGTGTGTACACATGTCTGAATCAATAGGCAATCAAACACACTTCTTCCTAGCAGTCGATGACAGGGTGGATGTTGTCTTTGAGTTCATCAAAGAGTAGAAGCTGTTTTTGAGTCAGTCAACAATCAACATCACTTTGTAATGTGCCTAGAGAAATGTGTATGCTGAATATATGATTGTGTCTGTACATCCCTTAAGAGTAAACCCAAACACATACATAACATCAGCCAGCTCTGGCTATAGTATGTCTCCATTGAACTCCTTTTCCCATAATACTAATTCAAAGACAATTAATGAACCACGCTCCCTGGCCAGCACAGTTCCACAGACCCTAATTGGCCAATCAGCCAGCAATCAGGGACGTCTTTAAGTAGATTTAAACAGACATGCTGTGATTGTCTGCAGCCAGACTGAGGAGGAGGTGGAGGAGGAGGTGGAGGAGGAGGAGGAGGAGGAGGAGGAGGAGGAGGAGGAGGAGGAGGAGGAGGAGGAGGAGGAGGAGGAGGAGGAGGAGGGGAGGGAGGAGGAGGAGGAGGGGATGGGCTAGGGGGAGGCACCATGGCAAATGTACGTCCTATAGCTGTGAAGGTTGAGTGAATGAGGCTAATGATGGGGCCATTGTTGTGGACACTGCATGAGTGGCGTGAATGCCTGACAAGATGGCTTCCGCCGCAGCCGCCAACATGAGCTGACTGGCGGATGCCATTGTCTGGAGCCACTGGTGCATGGCGTCCACAGCTGTGTCCGTCCTTACAAGCTATCAAGAGCCGCTAAAAACGGAAAAAATTGACTTTTGGCTATCATTGACAATGCGTGTGCCCGGGCTGTTTAATGTAAGGATTTGATCTTGTGTAAATAGACAATAAAGTTTATTTTATCTAATCTAATCTAATCTAATCTAATCTAATCTAATCTAATCTAATCTAAGGTAATCATATATTTTATTGTGTGAAGGTAAAAACTAACACAAACTAAAACCACTTTGACTAGGTCTACTACTGGTATTCTTGAACTAAAGATAGGCTTATAATATGACCTCTAATTTTGTGTTATTTGAGGGAGAGGGCCAACCAAATGCCACAACTAATGGCCTGCAATTTTTTACTTGTACTTGTTCAGTTGAAGAGAGAGAAAAACAAATAGGCTTACTTTTCATATTCACTATTTATCTCTAATTTGTTATTTCTGAGGACAGTGCAGTGAGCCATGCCTGCTAGGACGCTTACATAACATGCTAATTCAGCTAGCGACAGACACAGCGAATCATGACTACCGTCAAATTTAATTAAATGTTCCGAAAATACATCAGGATTACGGAAACATTATCATAATAGTAGCTTTTTTTAAGGCCAAGTTAATGAACCGTGCTCCGTGGCTTATTTGATGTCTTTCGAGCACATGATACGACTACGTCTTTGATTCCCGGGTAAATAATAATAATGGCCGCCCGCAAGGATCAACTTGCTTCTGTTTGACATTTGAACACAGCTTTCTCTGTCTTTTCATCTGTGGACCTAAAAGCCACGAGCAGTTTCTATTGGCTGAGATGGAATTGGGTTTCTACAAAGGTCAAACGACGACTGGCTTTCAACAAGAATAGCTCACTTCCAGTCGCAACAATGGTCAGGATTGTGTGAAATGCAAATTAGTACAGTATTATGAGTTAGAGTTTCGTTTTGTGAACTGTAATGAGTTATATAATGGAGGGTAGACGAGTTAAGAAGCAGATGCAGTTGCTGTGTCCTTATCTCCTAGAAACAGTATTTGCATAGTGGATTCAATAACACCCTAGAAGCCAATGACTCAACGGACCAAGCAGTGCTTTTCTACACAGTGGACTTCCTCTTATATTTATTTATGCACTTGTGCTGTATGCATGGCTCATTTCGTACTCGACTGTTAATTTGTTCACACTATACAATAAAGGTACATGAATGAACCATTAATTAACCATAGTTTATGCAGTGATGTAAGCATTAACTAACATAATGTTAACTAAATTATTACTTGATACAATATTTAATAGGGTTAGGGTTAACCCTAGCTCCACTAACCCTTATCTAACCAAAACCCCAACCTCTATGCCAATGCATAATAATGCCCATACTGTATTATCTAATGTTAATTAATGGTTAATAATGTACCTTTACTGTAAAGTTGCATCATTTATTTTATAGCTGAAGATTTGTGTGTCTTATTTTGATGTGTCATTTTTGGCCTTATCTTATGACAATAGAGAAGACAGATTCAGTTCAAAGTTATGTCTCAGTGAAACCCTCCCAGAAGGCATCTCTTCTGAATCAGAGACCGAATCCATTTTGCGTTTGTGAGGCTGCACAGTGTGAAAGGCAGCAGAGTGACCCATTGATTGGAAAACCCAGGACTGTGTAATTAGCAGCTGTTATCATTAATGAAGGGCAAAGACGTAGAGGAGGGAGAGGCACAGAGAGGAGCCCCACTTCGGTTGATTCTACAGAGCAACCCCTCTGTTTAAAACAAAAGACCACAGGCTGCCAAGTCACTCTGACGTCTTATGACGGCTTATGACGAAGAGGCACTATTTGCTAGATCAGTGGTTCCCAAACTTTATGGGAATTTCACAACACAACCTCAGCCTGACATTCAAGGCATACCGACTTAAAGTCGTATGGAATGTTCATGCACATTATGACAGGGATGTTTGATAAGCAATTTCACAATATTTCAAACACATTAGGATGTTAAAAAATCTATAACATAGAGAGGCTGGCTTCTAGGAAATCTGAAAATGTATATTATCTGTAGAAAATATGAATTGAATCACAGCGGGAACTTGCATCATGTGGGATAGCGCTTATAACTCAATAATAAATCACAAATCCTAAAATAATTTATAATTAAATTGTAAACATTATTTCTTTCATACTAGGTCACTGGCTTTCGCTGCAAACCAGGAATATATATTATCCCACATAATAATATGAAGGTTCTGTACTAGAAGGGACGCAAGCTGCCTCGCTAGATTGCAGCCTACTGGGAACAAGGGATCACTGGGAACTGCTCCCCAGCTCACCCCCGCCCGCGACCGGACAAATCGCTCGGCGGTGGCTCTTATCACCAGCAGACATAGACAGCTTGGTCTCTGGCACAGCCCCTCATCTATCTGTGTTCCCAGATAATACGACAGCTCTGATTGGTGTTTAATGGCCGGTAGCATTTGGACCCCCACCCCCTGAATACTTGAATGTTTTATCCTGCCTGTGTGTCATCTTAGCCGCTGGACATGGACGGGGGCTGGAAGGTGAACACAGTTATCTACCGGAGGCCTCGGGCTGATTCATGCAGAACACACACGCGGGCTCCTACACTGTGTCCACAGGGCCATGTGACCTCTTCCTTCTGTTACGATCAGCCTGTGTGGACGAGGGATCGCGGACAGTGCCGTAAACAACCTTAAGCACATCTGCAGAGGCAAACATGCAAGCCTCCGGTGAAACAGACTGGGTGTTTTGGAGATGCAGGCAAAGGAAAGAGCGGTCGGAAAATATATGTCTGGTCGCATAAACCCCGCTCTCAGTGACGAGGGGAAGGATGTCACGTTGGTCCTGCGTCACGGTATTCACAGCCAACAGGAGAGCCGGAGAGACTGGGCGCGCCTCCGTCACTCTGCCATATTAAATGGACATCAAACATCCCCATGTAATAACGCAGAAGCAGAAACCCACCCACCCCTTCTCGTATCCACATTAGTATGTTTTAGGGAGCAATTCTAGTCGAAGTATGGCGTTGACACTGAGAAAAGAAATGTAGCCATGTATTTGATGTAAGGTATACTAACATCAGCTCAAAACCCCATTTTTATACCAAGCTCATTCCAACGTTTAACTGAATATTTATATGAGTAAACATGTACCATATAATGTGTTACAATAATGCTAACGTCAGATAACAGGAAATAGTATTTAAACAACACATTTGACATTACAAAAACCACAACAAGAAGCCTCCTGAATTGGTGTGATTGCATTCAGACACAAGCCCCCTCTATCATACCAACAACACCTGGGGGGAGGGGGCTGGAGCAGGGCTGGTGACCCTGAAAATAGAGGTCAGCGCATCATTATGGCCCATAAATAGCTCTCCCCTCACACCAAAGGCACAGGATCAACCAGAGGTGTCAGTGAGACAGTAATGTAAACATGTATACTGCCTCTAATCATGGGGATACTATTGTCCTGGATGTATGTATTTATGCATTGGCCCCGATCCTCGGATTAGCATGTTAGCAGAGATGAATGCTGCCATCTTCTGACCATGACTGTGAGAGGATGTCAAATTCCATAACACAGACACTCACACCCACACATTCAGAAAGATATACACGCACACACATTCAGACAATTGTACACAAAAATAAACACATGCACGTGCGCACATGCACACACACACACACACACACACAAACACGCACACACACAAACACACACACATGGCCCTTCCCCATTTCCCTGCCTGAGAGTGTGTCTGTCTGTCCGTGTGTGTGTGTGTGTGTGTGTGTGTGTGTGTGTGTGTGTGTGTGTGTGTGTGTGTGTGTGTGTGTGTGTGTGTGTGTGTGTGTGTGTGTGTTTTTAGGGCCTGACTGAGGGAGGGAGAGAGAGAGAGAGAGAGAGAGAGAGAGAGAGAGAGAGAGAGAGAGAGAGAGAGAGAGAGAGAGAGAGAGAGAGAGAGAGAGAGAGAGAGAGAGAGAGAGAGAGAGAGAGAGAGAGAGAGAGAGAGGTTGGGGTAACACTGCGGCCTAGCCCTCCCCTTCCCTCCGTCCTCTTCCTCCAGAATACATTATGCCCCCTGCTCTTAAGCCTTCTACTCTATTACCCAGCAGCCCTTGGGAAGTTTCTTATCAGCGTTGGCCAGCTGGAGCGTGAGCCAGCGCCCGTCAATACCTCAAGGCTCGTTGATGGAATGATGCTGCTAGCTAAAATGCTCACGCAAGCGAGATGCTGTGATTCCAAATTAGCATCTTATTTTCGTACCTTTTTTTTCTCATTTTTTTCATTCTTGAATATGCCAACGCAATCGAATGCCCGTGATTAAATTGTGCATGTTTGTGTGTTGATTTGCGGTCGTGATCAGGACCTGGACCTGACTGGGAAAGAAGGATCGACAGTGATCGAGGGATTATTGATCCTACGACAAAAGGATAGATCTATCCTATTAAATGTTTATTTTTATTTGAATGTCTGCTGTTCTTTCCCATTTCACACACATTGCGAGTTTCGACCATGTGAGGACGTGAGGATGAATCCGGTCCCTGCAATCCTCCTCAGACGGAGTTTAGACGCCCGTGGAGGAGCTGGGTGCGTCTGGAGAGCCAGAGTGTGGTCGTCCCCTGTCAGAACCAAAAGGACCTGACAGCAGTCTGACGCCACTGGCCCCGGGCAGTGCGGGTTGGGGGTCCGCAACAGCCCCCACCAACTCTCACTACTGATGACGTGGAGAGAAACATGTTCTTGGATCTCATGTCCTCGAGCAGGAAAACAACATCTTTGGCACCGTCACTGTAGATTCCAGCCCCCCCCCCTCCTTTTCAACTCCTTAATTCCAATAAGGGTTCGGGGGGGTCACCCACAATGCAATGCTTTGTTCTTTTGTGTTGAATCGAGCAACGGCTCGGTGCACTGACCTACTTTTGGATAGTGAGGTTATTCTGGGATGTCATTACTGGGATGTCTGCGGGGACATGGATGAGGTGAACGGTTGCTAGCCACAGACTCGGGGGTATGGTCTGACCAGCTGACGATTCCCACACATCCATTCACTCCATGGCCAGGGGCTTTGACTCCCAGCTGAAGGGTGCTGGCTGAATTCCTCACAGTCTGCATCTTAGCTGCAGACATCATGCCCTAGGCAAGAAGCACTAATGCCCTACCTGCAGATGAATGACATGTACCTGCATTCACTGTTATACAGAAAAAAAGCTAAATACTAATTGTATTTAAATAGTAAACAAACAGTGAGGGTGGAATTAATTGTGTTGCATTGTGGTTTTCAGACTGCAGGACAAAGTGTCTCTTTGGGTCAGCCGACGCAAATTTGCTAATAAGCCCCTACCCAGGGGTGTTGACGGAAGGGCAGGTGGTTTAGTTACTGAACCTGGACACTTTGTGCTCTTGTAGGTGTGCACATTAAGTGCTGCTTCAATCCAAACCTCCGCACATATTAAGTGGGGCACTGTTATACAACAGCTGGGAAATCAGTCAGACAATATTAACTACCGAAGGAGATTATTACTACTGGAGATTCTAGGCCTTTTCAGAAAAACTAGAAAGATTGCTACAACAGCAGGATCATTACTAAATTTGAATGTTGCCATCTAAGTGGTAGAAAACTAAAGCCAATTACAGGAGAGGAAGGAGAGGATGGAGAGCGGATGTTTCCCGTTTGCTAAGAGCCTCCAGATGCTGCTTCTAAAGCCGAGGACTCCCACAAAAAGAGAATACAAACTCTCTACCCATCATGCCCCTTGGGCTCCTGGCGCACGCCGATGACTCGGCACCTGCTGCCACTCCGGCAGTTTGAAAGGACGGAGAAAATGGCGACACAAAATGGAGTCCCAGCTGCGTGTGGGAGTGTGCCAGTGTCTGGACAGCAGGGGTGGGGGGACATCGCTTCAGGCTCGATTAGACCCACGTTTCGATCGGCCATCTCCAGCCCTTTGCTCCATCACCCCCCCCCCCCTCCCCCTGCTCATCGACTGCTAGAACCCCAGCTGCCAACCTGCCACCACAGCCATCAGCAGGTGGTGGGTGGCAGCGGAGGCAGTGGTGGTGGATTGGTCTGGACTGGAGGACATTGTTGAGATAGGGATGGGGGAGGTCTAGGTGCTGATGTGAATCACAACAAAAAATAAAGTTAGCCAAATCTCATCAATAAAAAAGAATCCCCGTTTATGCAGTCAGATCCTCTTCTGTCAACAACTGCATCGCTGATATTTAATCAGGGGGACACGTGAGAAAACCTCCATGTCCGCTGTCGCCGGGAGGAGCAGAGGTGACATTTTGTTTGCCCCGTATGAGGCGGGAAGGTTGATGCGGTCTGGCAGAGCGGGGGGACGTGACCACCCCTAACCCAGCCCACCCTCACCACTCACGACTTTGCCGTGCACGGTGCACCTGTCCCTTCAGGCTGAAGAGCCAGACCCAAGGCCGAGGGTCGCCCCCTGCCGGTGTGATTGATATCGCAGGCTAGCGACAGGCAACACTGCGTTGCGTCAGGCCCTATTAGACATATATATAGGCCTTTGTCATGGTGATTTTTTTGGTAGCCGGGAATAAAATGTTTAAAGCCTATGAAAATAAGCATCATCCATTTAAACGAGGTCACGAAATGGATAAAGAGTAGGCCGGCTACAGGAAAAACAGGATAATTTAACGAGATCGGGAGAGACAGGCTTAGAGAGAGCGAGAGAAAAACAACCTCTAGCTTTGTAAAAGCAATTTGTCACTCGGTGTGAAACCAGAACAGCAATGGGGAGGCTGTTAAACTAACTCTGTTAACGTCACTTGGATTTCATTTGGAATTCAAGAGACAGAGAGTGAGTGAGAGAAATACACATTATAGCAGTGATGCGATGGCCCTTACATAATAAAGGGTAGGCCTACCTTCCTTGATAGCTTATATGAAGCCCACTACTAATTCATGGACATGGTTTCTGTTTTCCAAGTCATTTTCATTGAACGGTAAAAACTATGTTTTTAACGTATAGGCCTATCCAATTTTATACAAAAGTGATCATGAAAAGAATCCCACAGGTGAAGAATTGGTATTTAGGGCAATACTGTTGAGTAGGACTATTTCAGAGTAATATTAATCTTCAAGGTTGTCCACGAAAACAGTTGTAAAGACAACAGTTTCTCATTGTACACTTACCCAATAGGTTAGGAATAGCCGACATTGTAGAAAATGTATGGTGCAAATAACGACAAAGGGGATGTTAAATTGTAAATCAAAACGAAAAGTTCACTATTTGACTTTAAATGGGTTTGTATAGGTCAGCACTGCCATCGTGTGGAAATCTTCATCATAGCACTTCCACACCTGTTTAAACATTCAAAATATCTGGGATAAAACTTTTAGGCTATATTACATTGAGGGTCTTGCAGACATGCAGAAAAACCTGGCTATTTAAAAGGACCCATTCATTTGTGACCTACTGAAAATCGTTAGTCTTTAACAAAGTTAGTGTGCATAGGCCTATACAGCATATGCTTTAGTAGATTTCCACCTCCTTTACATAATAAAAGCATTCAAAATATGTGAGAAAAATAGGTAGAACATTGGAAGCTATTTTCTGACCTCATGTATGTTGCGTCTATTTGCTACTCTGCACAAACTTAAAATAGTTCTCAGCTGCTACCAAAACAGTCTGTACGGCTATGCACATAAACTCCAGTAATGGAAATACCATACAAAGATACCAGTAGTGATTGTTAATTAAATAAAGTATATTAAAAAACATATATAATCAATTGGAAGTGTCCATTTCAAGGATAATATTACTTAAAAACAAGGCTATGGTAGCGTTATTACATAAACACGACCTTTAGAACCCGGGGAAGAATTAACAAATAGGCTACACATCACAGTGTTTCTTCCAAAAATAGAACGATAAGTCAGCGTTGGAAAGCCAGCCTAGCTTTGCCGTGGGTCTCTGTGTGACCGAGGTAGCCCGAAAATGATCCTGCACATCAGAGCGACAGACAGACGGCCGCTTGTATTTCCTGCTACCGTCGTTCCTTAACTCAGCACAATGCTCTCGATGTCGCCCCCCAGTGGCTGGAAGTGAGGCTGCACCCCGCGGCCCCTCTTCACCGAGATGGGCAGCAGCTCTCCATTGGTCTTCATCAGGTCTATCCTCCTCGACAGGTCCGCGTCACAGTCGATACAGAGGGCGCAGCGCTGGGCGTAGTTCACCAGAGTCTCCTCGCCGTGGCGGAAGGTGCCCACCAGGGCGGCGGTGTCCTTGCAGGCCAGGTGGAGCTCTGCGATGGACGCCGTGTTGGCGATGGTGTTGCGGTCGATGCCGTAGTGGCGGAAGGCCTTGGTCATGTTCTTCTTCTTGTTGTAGGCGGCGAGGACCTGCTTGTAGCGGTGGATGACGTACTGGATGCCCGTGGCTTGGAGAGGGAAGAGAGCAGGAGATTAGCTAAAGCAGAAAATAAGATGCAACTAAAATTCTCTTCTCAAATAGAACTCAAGTAAGAACTGCCACCTGTATTTGGTGCAGTAAAAAGTGGTATGCATCCCTTTGTGATGATAATGATGCTCATAGAATAATTTATTAATGATGAATAATAAATGATAACAATCCTAATTATTTTCATTTAGTTCTCTTTTCTGAATTCCAAAGCCGCATGAAGTAAATAAACTAAATGAAGCGAGGTGCTCTCACCTCTCTTCCTGCTGTAGTCCTTCCCTCTCTTCCCTCTCTTCCTGTCCTTGCTGCGTCGCTTCCTGCGGTGCTCGCTGGTCGCCATGGAAACGTCTGTCGAGATGGACACATCCGAGTCGCTGTCGTTGCTGAGGGAGTCGCTGGACGCCACGCGCTCCCGCTCTCTCTTACGGGACCGGGCCTCCACGTGCGGCGGTTTAGGACCTGCGGGCCGAGGACGACCAGGATTGTTGTTTCAGGGTTATATTTTGGTTTATTGCATTGAGAAGATTCCTTTTCATTTATGACGATAATCTTTGGTTTATCCAAAGTGAGGCAGGGCTTGAGGATGCCTACAGTTAGTTTGCACACATGGGGGGGGGGAATCGAACCTAGGCCTCTTTGGCAAGGATTTGCACACCACAGCCACTAGCCTAACAGCGTTACTGAATATCACATTTTCAGTGGCAATTTTTGGCAAATATAATCAAGGATCATCCCCTGACCGACATAATGACACACATTCAGGGGCATTATTGGTCAGATTATCTCCTTACTGTCAACAATATGTCATGTGACCTACGGTGAGCAGAGAGTGACCGACAGGAGAGTGACCGACCAGAGAGTGACCGACCGGAGAGTGACCGACAGGAGAGTGACCGACAGGAGAGTGACCGACCGGAGGGTGACCGACAGGAGAGTGACCGACAGGAGAGTGACCGACAGGAGAGTGACCGCCAGGAGAGTGACCAACCGGAGAGTGACCGCCAGGAGAGTGACCGCCGGGAGAGTGACCGACAGGAGAGTGACCGCCAGGAGAGTGACCGCCAGGAGAGTGACCGACCGGAGAGTGACCGACAGGAGAGTGACCGACAGGAGAGTGACCGACCGGAGAGTGACCGACAGGAGAGTGACCGACAACAGGGTGACCGACCTTCAGCGGCGGCGGCGGTGGTGGCAGTGGCGGCGGCGGCAGCGGGCTGGCTGGGCGGCGCGTAGGCAGCCGACGGGCGGTTGCTGGTGAGGTTCTCGATCTGGCTGCGCAGGAACTTCCTGTCCTGCATCAGGTCCTCCACCTGCCGCTCCAGGGCAGCGATGCGGTCCTGCTTCCGCTCCAACAGACACTGCAGCTTGGTGATGGTCATCAGGACCCTGGGCGGGAGACCCTCAGTGGCAGAGCCCGCTGGGGGGAGGGGGGGGAGGGAGAGAGAGAGAGAGAGAGAGAGAGAGAGAGAGAGAGAGAGAGAGAGAGAGAGAGAGAGAGAGAGAGAGAGAGAGAGAGAGAGAGAGAGAGAGAGAGAGAGAGAGAGAGAGAGAGAATTAAAGGCAGAGTTGCTAAGTTGCAGCCGTTATCAAGTTGGGCTATTTGTTGTATGTTTACCTGCTGAGGGAAACCCGCCTTGAAAGAGCAGGTGTACATTTACAAAATAATTTTGCACTCTCCACTGTGCAAATAAATGTCTCACTAATGGATGGATGGGTTAACCAAATATGTGTATGGGTTTGTATAAAAAATATATATACGTACTTTGTTGTGCTTTGTGCACCGTAAATGTGTTTTAACATGCCAATAAAGCTCTTAATTTAATTATTTAGAGTTAATTTACACAATAAACACACAAATAGAATGAATAGCCTAAAACAACAGTATCTAATTATTTTAAGTCTTTGGGTTTCTTACATGACATGGCGCTACTGGGCGTGTTGTCCTGCACGACATCGGGTCCGTTCCCCCCCGTGTGTAGGTTCTCCCACTTGATGATGCTCAGCTCGTCCTGCTCCTGCTTGGGCCAGGCCGGGTTCAGGGCCCGGTGGTCTCCAAGCCGGACCGAGCTGGAGTCTATCTCGGGGAGAGCCCCACTCGGGGAGTACGAGGATGTCTGCCATAGAGACGACATGGTTCCCCGGAAAGCTGTTCAGGGACAATAAAGGAGCAGAGGAGGATTCAATACACAACTAAGAGCTGAGACGTCAGATTGTCTCGATGAGGGACCAGACCGGACGTAGTGCATCATTCATCATCACTTCATGTTTCCATGGAAATGGTACCCAGGCGGACCACAACACCTCCATCATGGTTGCAAGCCAACCACTTAGCGTGGATTAACGTGCACCTTACAACGTAAGAGCGACAGTTAGCATAACCACACACATATAAAAGATATTTAATAACATATACGCCTACATATCATCTTATATGCGCTTATAGCGGGCGCTATTCGTAGTGTCGGTTATAGTGCATGATCGTTTAACTATAATTGCTTTCGGCTAGCAAAATGGAAGCTATGAGCTTCAATAATTCACCGGCTTGGAAAATAACCACCGAACGATGCTTTCATATTTACCTTTCCACTACTCAACCGTGACGAAACGCGTCCTCCTCTCTGTCTGCACCGCACAGCGTTGAACGTTACCCCAGATTTAGATATTTAAACCGATTGTGAAAGCGGTGACCATCGGGGATAGTGGGGACACCAACACGCCTGTGGTGGGGGGGGTGGCGCTAGAGAACCGCTTTGTCTCCCACAGGCACCGCTCCTCCAGCAGAGAGAGAATCATTCATCCATCAGCATTAATTATTAACCAACCAGGAAACAGTCCTGGAAAGGACGAATTTCAGGGCAAAGTTCAATCATCAACATGTTAATGTAAAGACAATAGAAAGGCTGGTTAGAAGGAAATGCATTTTTGACGTGCCTTGGTGCATAATATGCATAACATAATAACCATAGGGTGCAAATAAAACCGACAATGATTTTTTTCTTAGGACTCTTTATTTTATGTATTATTTCGAGTTAGATTTAAGTTCTTTGGCTCAATTGAGACAGTTATTGGTCCCATTTCATAACTAACCAGGCCGAAGTATATATATTAGATATTACAATATTAATACCATTACACTTGCACCATTACATATCATGTCATCTTTCTTCCAATTTCAGTGGCAATGTTTAACAATGTTCACAATACTAACATTTTGAGTGTTCAATAGGTTAAAATACAGCTGCCATTTTAGAATACACAAACAAGTGTCATTAAATGAGGTTGGCAGTTTCTGATTAGGTCATCTTGTGTAACATATTAAGACCACCTAAATAAAGAATATGTTTGCACAAAGGTTAACACATCTACAATCCTACACTAAATACAATTTTTAGTTTTAATAGGCTATACTGCGTTAGTCTGGTAATGAAAAAATAGCACACGACGAGGACAGATCCAAACTGGGTTTTCTTTGTGCACATTGGATTAAAAACAGCATCAATCAATGCACAACTTTTAAAAGACACTCACAAAAATAGAAAGTCTCCATTGTGGAACAGTTGTGATCAAAAAAGTCCTTCATGTCAACATTTCATTTCCTTCATATATATTTATAGATCGTTATTACCATCATCAAACAAAAATTACGACATGCAGCGTACAACA
This sequence comes from Gadus chalcogrammus, assembly GCF_026213295.1. NCBI lineage: Eukaryota > Metazoa > Chordata > Actinopteri > Gadiformes > Gadidae > Gadus > Gadus chalcogrammus. The sequence goes on along the minus strand of NC_079434.1, from coordinate 7,596,656 downwards.
GTTGCATAGCATTTAGCATTAGCGGTAAAACTAAACATTCACTGAACATTCAGTGTTGGTGCACCTAGCCAAAGATACTGACCCTTAAATGTTTGTTTTTGTATTCAAGTTGAGTCCCCTAACTCCCTCTGATTCCCATAACAGTGAAAAGACAGGGCTTTGCACGGCACACACAGCGGTAATATATAATCATTTATATAATCAAGGCGTACTGTAGACCGACCAGACTGTCAAAATGCTGTGTTCATGCCACATTGAAAGCAAGTTGCTAAACTGGGCGCTACAGTCAGTGAGGGCAGCAGACTGAGTATTAATAACTACTAGGGCCAGGGATATCCATGTCAATACTGGTTATCATGTTATCTAGCTGTAGAGTTTCATCAGCAGGAGCCAAAACATTGACCCACTGAACTAAACTTAAATACAATACTGACGACGAGAAACCCTACACGGTGGAATTGGATTTCGGGAGATTGTTGATTTGCATTTCATGCTACAGGAAAATAGGTGTATAGTGGTTAACAAAACACAAACCAGATTCAGCGCTAACAAACTTAGCCTCTCTGAGTTCTGTCGCTAGCTGTTATTAACCCTCTCCATCTTTCTCTCCCTCCCGCTCGCCCCAACAGAAAGTTCCGGAGTTTGAAGTTTGGACCGATTGTAAATAGTGTTAGTTCAGTTGCAGCAGAACCCGTAGCCCAGTTAGGACCACCTACTGGCTCCATCAGTCTGTCTGTCTGTCTGTCCGAATGTCTGTGTGCCCCACTGTCCGTCTGACTGTCTCACTGTCTGTGTGACCCACTGTCCGTCTGTCTGTCTCACTGTCTGTGTGCCCCACTGATTTTCTGTCTCACTGTCTGTCTGTCTCCCTGCCAGTCTGTCTGTCTTTTTGTCTCTCCCCCTGTCCGTCCGTCCGTCTGTCTGTGTGTGTCTGTGTGTGAGCGTGTGAGTGTGTGTGTGTGTGTGTGTTTAGTGGCAGAGGGCCAGCAGCAGGCGTTTGTAGTCCCCGCTGCACTCGTCCCTGATGGCATCCTTCAGGGACACGTCGTACTTCTCCAGGTACATGTCTTTGATGGTCTCCAGGTCGTACTGCCCACGGATAATAGCACGTTATTATTAAAAAAAAATATATATATATTATAATTCAGCCACCACCTCTTCCTAATGCAATCATTTCGGCCGCCACAAAAGTTGACAGATAGTATCGTTTAGTGCAGTACAGTATAATATAGTATTATAGTTCTGTTACCTTTACCTATAGTGTAGTACAGTACAGTACGGTACAGTAGTATAGTATATATGTACAAATATATATATACATATAATATAGTAGTCTAGCAATAGCGCTTGATGATAATATAGAGTAGTATAGTACAGTAATATAACATTTATTATACAACGGGGGACCTAAATCCAGCGATCTGATTGGTTCCCAACTGTTGTATAATGAGCGTATACATAACTGCTATGACGCCCGATCATTTTGTGAAAGTTTGCATATCACTCCGCGCCTGGAAGTAGAAACAGTTACAAAGTAAAACATATGTTGGATGATTGAGAGCGTGTAAATGTTGTTACTCCGGGAGTGAGCAAGGCGATGGAGAGACTAACGAAAGCTTAGGCACACGGCGAGTGAACTGCTCCATAGGATAAATTGCTGGCGAACCGCTCTATCGGAGCCTTCTCTCGGAGGGACGCTAAAGTGTGTTGCATAGCGACCGTCGATGCATAGCGGCAGCCAGGAGGGACTACTTTTTTGTATTCTTTAATTAAACGGCTATTTTGACTTTATTGGTTTCTTTTTAAATGTAGTGTGTCTATGACTTTCGTTTCGCCATAACAGTAACCGTTGTATAAAAGCAATAGATCACTTCAGTCAGTGGCATGTGCTCATTATACCACTGTGAAGGGGGTCGCCGGCCCTCCGCTGCGCGTCGGGGCCGGACAACGCCCCTTAACAGTGGTATAATGAGCACATACCACAGCCTGGCGTGATCTATTGCTTAAGTATATATATTAGTGTTATAGTATAGTATCTCGTTACCTCGGAGCAGTTGATGATGATGATAGTAAAGTGTAGTACAGTACAGTACAGTAGTATAACATAATATATATATATATATATATATATATATATATATATATATATATATTAGTGGTATGGTATGGTAAAGCGTTACCTCGGAGCGTGTGACGATGATGCGTATGAGCGTGTCGTCGTCGGTGCCGATCCCCTTCATGGCCTTGTTGAGCCTCCTGGCGAAGTACAGCTGGGGGTTCTTAGCCGCTCGCACTGCGGGGAGAAGGGGGGAACGACAGCGTGTGATTGGCCCATCGTTGTCACGTGACACGAGTCAACAGGAAGAAGATAGCCTTGTTGATTGTAAATACATATAACATAATATTTTATAATAAGAAAATCAATCCAACGAATACAAATAATCTATTGGCAGATGCAGTATTGCAATTTAATTACTTTATTGATATTACTCAAAAAAAAATAATTTGAATGTCAAACATAGTATAATAATTAATATTGAATACATCTGTATATACGTATTTATGTATGAAATGTATTGAAATGATGCAATAGCAGCAATTGTGTTACTATTTCTTAATTCAATATTGACTGTAATTCCGTAAGTGGGAGGGCATTTAAAAGTCATACAGACCGAGAGCGACGTAGCACTTCTTCAGAGTTCCCCCCGTCTCGTTCTCGATGGCGTCCAGGATCTCTGTTCCCGACAGCTACGGAGAGAAGACAACACCTAAATCACAACACTAGACTTAACGATTAGTTAAGTTAAGGCATCGTCAGATGCTTCTCCCAAACTGCCATGCATAGCAATTACTTCTATCCTCATTAATTATGTTATATTAGAACATGGCATCCAGAGTCTGACTCCCACTGGGAATACCCAATGCTAAGAATGTATTCACATAAGTTATTGTAAAACACTTTGCATAAAAGCGTCCAGTAAATGGCATATTAAATATATATATATTCAGCTATTTTGATGTTCTTGCTGGTTTATATAGCATTATTATTCGTTTAGATAGCATTATTAGTATTAGTATTATTATTACTGCTATATTATTACTACATTGTTTGTCCTACCTGCTCATAGGCCTTGAAGGTAGCCTGCAGCTGGAGGTAGTTCCTGTTTGCCAGGACGAAGCTGAAGGTGGACTCATCTGTCCCGAAGCATCCCTCGCCAGCCTACCGGGAGATGGGGTGTACTGTCTATACAAACCTTTGATTCACGCTCTGACATCGCTAGGTAACCACGACACTGCTAATATTCCATAGGGGAAGTCTATTGGTTTGGATTGGATTTAAAAAAAAAAAGATTTTGGGGCATCACACTGATGTCATTCTACCTCAAACAGCGCGGTGGCGTCCTGTTCAGCCAACTCCTCGTCCACCTCATAGCTCTCATCCCGGGTACCCTGTGGGGGAGGGGAAGAGTGAGAGAGAGTGAGAGTGAGAGAGTGAGAGTGAGAGGAACGAGTGGAGAGAGCAAGCAAACAGATTAAAAAGAGGAGGGGAATAGAATAAAAGGAGAGGGAGAAAAAAAAGGAGAGATAAAAGGGAGAGGAGGGGAGAGAGATTGTGGGAGCGAGGGGGGGAGAGCGGTCAGTTGCATGCTGATGTGAGGTTCCTCTGTCTGTCAGGAGTCACCCTATCCTCACCCCACCTTACTAATGGATATGTACCTGGAAGGCTGCCAGAGACAGAGAGGGCAAGTCTGTGTTTGTGTGTGTGTATGTGTTTGGGTGTGTGTTTTTGTGTGTTGTCGTTTGTACCTTATTATACGTGTGTGTACGTGTGTGTGTGTGCGTGGGAGCGTGCATATGTGAGAGAGAAGACAATGAGGGTAGTTACATGGAAGAGAATGTGAGTGTGGGTGTGTGTGTGTATAAGTGAGTGCATGCGTTTATACCTGTGTGTGTAGACTGGAGTGTGTTTGTATGTTTGTAAATGCGACTGTGACCATGCGTGTGTGTACATGTGTGCGTCTGAATGTGTGCACGTATGTGAGTGCTTGCCGGTTTGTCAAGAGCGAAAATGAGGCTGCTAGGAGCTTGACTTGAGTCCCAAAATACACGATTCGTTACAGCCTCAGTGTAATAGTAGTGTTGTGTTTGGAACAGATCTTATGCGACCTGATTCCTATTGTTGCTCTGCACTCTCGCCAGTTGTTCGGTCATGCAGCACTCAGAATTTAATGAGTTGCTCCATTATGGATCGTAACCTTGTATGCTCGATTGTTTTTCAGCCTCACTTGTAAAGTGTCCATTCAATTTTCCACTAAATATAGAACTAAACGTATGATTAAATGTATAGCCAAAATGTATGGGTAGATGTATAGCTAAATAAATACATGGCCAAATGTATGAAAAAATATGGAACTGAATCTATGACTAAATGTATAGTTAAATAAATGTATGACTAAACAGATAAATATGTAGCTAAATGTAGGTCTGAATATATGACTAAATATATTATATAAACGCAGGATGAGGGATGGTTAGGGGCTCAATGCAGGTCAGAAGCGTGGGCCTCAGTACCGTAGACATGGTGAGTTCACTTCCATAGCCCCTTCCTACCCCAGTAGGACTGTACCTGGAGCAGAGCAGTGAGCAGGTTCCTCACATCCCCGCTGGTGTCTCCGTCAATGTCCTCCTCAAGGTCACGCTCGTGGACTATATTAACAAAGACAAACAAACTTTAAGGTAACATGGAGTTAGACAGAGCTGAAAAGGTCCTTCAAAAGAAAAATAGCATTTCAAAGCCATTTAGAGATATTCAATATTCTTGTTCAGCTGGATTGAAAGTTTAATTTTCTAGTTAAGACTATTTCCAAAAGGTATTAGTAAGACTGTTATTTTGAATATCAAATATCAAAATAACACACAGTATGACGTTTTCTATTTACTGTAAAGACATAATGTGCTGTTACATGTTACATGGGATGTGTAGAGAACACAGCGTTGACTGAAGACTGTGTTTAGTCAACGTCATGGAAAATCAGGGGCTTGAAGGGGCGATCAACAGGAAGTAGTGCAAGGTTGGGAAGATCTCATTGGCTGTCGCTAACAAAGCGTAAACACAAGACCCGGTCATTGCCCGGAACAACTGACTCAAGGCTTGAACTTCCTTCAAAGTTCATAATCTGAGGAAGTGGACTCAATGTTGTACTAATGTATTAGTGTGGTGGCGGATATGTCCTGTCGAAATGACCCATGAACATGAAACTTAAGATTGTCATAGTTTTTAAAGCATATTAGAGTCCTTTGAACCTTTGAAGATTACTCACCCTGGAAATAGCATTCTTTGAACATGTGAACGTCCTGCAAGGTAACACGAATAAGAAAATACAAATCAGGGTTATATTGCTGACGGTAATCGTTGAAAAATATTATATTCTACACAGTTTATCCATCTATCAGAGCTAACATGTCCTCCGACATCTACAGAGACACATATTGGTGTACTTAGCACAGTAGGGTACCTTGGATGTTAGGATACTTAGAATGTTGGTGTACCTAGCAAGTAATATAGCATGGTATTCTACCTAGCATGCTTAGCAGGATGGTCCCGAAAAACAGCGCCTAAATCAAGTCTAGATTATATCCGATAGTCTTATTATATATTATATTATATATATTATATTATATAAATGTTATTGAATTGAAAGAAAGCAAGAGATTCTTTAGCTCCACAGTAGACAAAGATTCTATAGATAATAAGACAGTAACAGTAACAGTTGAGCAGCTCACAGTAGATAAAGCTTCGATATAGAACAACACAGTAGCAGTAACAGTTTAGGGCTCACAGCGTTGGTGGCAGTACACAGGATCTCCACCAGGACGTCCTCGTCCGTACCCGCCCCCTTCATGGCCTTCCTCAGCTCCTTCACGGCGTAGATCACCGGCAGGTCCAGCATCGCCAAGATGGCGTTCTCAAAGTTCCCCGCCAGCTCCTTCTTCAACACCTCCACCAGCTCCTGTTCCGAACCCGGGGGCGAGAGAGAGACAGACACAACCAATGGACAGGGATAGAGAGAAAGGAAAATGAGGGGAGGGAAACACCAAAGAAAATGGGATGCAGAATGGAGAGGATTTTTTGAAACACGGCTGGAAATGTGAGTCAGAGTTAGAGCAGGAGAAAAACACTGAATGAGAGTTAAATATATGTTATTTTATCTTCTTATCGTTTCAATTGAATCTTTAAACTGAATTCAAACAATAAATCCAGAAATCTGGCAAAGACAGCCGCAGCAATAGAGAATAGACGATAGGGCTGGGCGATATGACGATATCATACCGTGGACGATATGAAAGTGTGTGATGGAAAATCTACATGTTGTATTGTTTTGGTCTATGTATGAATTTAAGGTTTGTTGTTATTCTGTGTAATTTAATATAGGGCCTACGTTCTACTCCATGCGGGTCATTTAAAGTGTAAACCGTCAAGGGTTGAGTGATACATTTTTATTGCCTGCCTGTTCCTGTGTTTTCGTGTCTTGTAAATGACCCTCCATGCAATCCTTTGATGTATGGGCCTGCTCCTCTACCCCCTGGCTAGCGTCAACCAAGCCAGGGGTTTTAGATGACACGGCCGCTACCCCCTCCAATGGCATTCCCCACAGCTGCAGTTGTAAAGATAACCATCTGGTACACAAAGGCTTTTTGGGGGACACACCTCCTCCAGAGCCCAACTCCCAGTGGAATAAGAACTCATCGATTCAGACACTCGGTGGACTTCTCCCCAGCGTACCTTCAGAGAATGAAGTAACACGCAAAGAGAAGCTCCCATCTGGGGCCTCAGATTATTGTAATGTATGCCTGTTATGTTGTTTGTTGATGCATGTTGTGATGTATCTTTGTTCATACTTTTAATACAAATATATGCGACCAGCAATTGCCTACAAGTATTGTGTGCTTTTTTGCATCTAAAGATCTCATCTGTCTCAGACGCAATATCTAATAGAGAAATTGCCACGACAATTTGGGGGCTCGTCCGGGATATCTAACCTGAAGATTCCACGAAATATCGCTCCAAAACAGGTCCGAGTCGGTCCCAAAGCTCTACCCCGCCTCCAGGTGACTGTAACCAGACTAATGGGGTCGAGGAGAGAGTGCCTGTGGGGGATAAACTAAGGCTTCTTCAGTACGGTATCCAGAAGGAAACAAAAGAATTCGAGCAGGTGAGATCTCAATACTTCTGTAGCTTGAAAATACCTTTAAGCTACAAAAAAATCCGTTACTAAAACGGTATATACTGTTTTGAAAACGTATATTCGAACAAATCGGCCACGTTCGAACTTTGTTATAGGAACATACGGTAAAGCAACTCCGGTGAAGTTCCGTCAATATATGAACTATATGTTATATATGTAACAGAAAGGGCAGGAGGGTCTGTCAAAACGGTAAAGGGAAACCCGTTATGCGCTGTTGGGGTCACATATATATATAAATAATAATAATAGGTATTCATTAATAAATATATGTATATGTGTGTAGTAACAAGGAGGTGTCGGCGATATTAGATAATTTGTTAAATAATAACTAGTGTAAAAGGATAAATAATAACTAGTGTAAAAGGATCTAAAATATGGGGAACAAATCTGGGAAAACTGAGATAACGGGACCTGCGAAGGTGATGTTGGAGAAGCATGGTGAAGCGGCTCTGGAGGGTTTAAAATATTGGTGCAAACTGGGCTTTCCTGAAATGGGGAGTTTTAGCTTAAAACGATTACAGGAGTTAGAGAGACGATTGTTGGAATCAGAAATGAAAAAGAAAAGTTCCAAACTATGTTGGTGTGCGTTTTATTTGTGGGAAAGAGAGGGCCAGGATAGAAAAAAAATTAGCCAGGGACAGAGAGCGTAGAGAGTGTAGGGATTTTTAATCTCAATGTCACCCGAGATATAGACCCGGACCTGGACTGCACCGGCGGACCGCGTGCGAATCCCCCTTCTCCTCCCCCGTATGACAACGCCCCTGAAGCTGCATCATCGGACAATCTCTACCCTGACCTCAAAGATGAGGAGAAAGCACCCGATTGCAGCACGACAGGAGATAGGCCTGCAACTCGTAGCCAGAGGAATGCTCCACAGCAGGCGACGGCCACACCGACCAAGCGGGAGCCCGTCGCCAGCCGCTTGAGAAACCAGGGAATGGCGTTCTCCCCAACTACTCAACACGGGGACGTGATGAATGGACAATTCCCCATGATCGAAGTACTGAACCCCCAGGATGGCAGTCCAGCATACGTTTTCCGTGCATGGAGACCCAGTGACATTAAGGACATAGCGGAATGGCTCGGATTTAATGTTCAATTGGGATCAAGGGTCCGTGTACCGCCGGCTGGTAGAGGGACTGTGTGAACGGGCCAGGGGGGCGTTCCCCATGGTTAGAGATTGGACCGCTATTCGAAAGATCAAACAAACAGAAGGCGAGACGGTGGCTGACTTGATGGACCGCGTCGAAAAGGTGTTCAAGATCCACGGGGGAGTGCCTGTACCAACCGACCGGGTGGTTCAGACTCCGTACGAAGAAAATCTCACCGCGGCCTTCCTGGATGCGTTGGACGACAAAATATCGGAATTCATAGAGACACACTGCATTGGGTGGCGTACCGCCAGACTTGATTTGATTATAAGTCACGCAACCCACGCAGAAAATCTCTTCATGAAGAAAGAAAAGTTCGAGAAGAATAGAAAAGAAGAGAGAACCAAGAAGCTCCAGCTCGCCCAACTGGAGGCCCTGGAGAATCCTAAGCCAACCCGTCGCAACAAAGACCAAGGAACCGATCGGCCAGAAGAGAGAAAGTCCCGTGGAGTAATCAACCGGGACTGTTTGTATTGTGGCTCCAAGGATCATTGGTTAAAAGATTGTCCCATTAGAAATGAGGAAAACGATGAAGCGGACGGCTGGGAAACCGCACCTTCCCGTGAAGTGACTGTGAATCATCCAAGAGGCAGAGGTGAAGGGGGGATTTCGCATTGACGGGACGCCGGAGCAGACCAGGTCCAAGGAGCAGGTATGAGCACCATAACACATAACACAACCAACCAAATGATTGTTGTATGGTTCTCACCAGCCTTAAGCGAGCTAATCAGCTAAATTTAAGATTAGATATGGTTATTTTAAACAACGGGCTATTGTAGACAGTGGACACTCGATTATTACAATCTATCACAACCAATTTAATGGTCAACCATATCACACAACCATGACATGACTCCAACTGACCCAGACTAACCCCGACTGACCCCCACTGACAACAGAAGTGTATTGCCTAATATTGAAAAATGCAGATTTTTATATTATGATATTTTGTTAATGTTTTATGGCCAAATGGCAAGAAGGTGAATTAATGAACGTATGAGAGAGATTGGAAGAAGTATGTGTTATGGAAGGAGAAGAGATAGATAAGAACGTAAGGCAAGACAAGATAAGGAAAGGGGTGGGGAGAAAGATAACCCATCTGCATCAAGTTTTGTTCAAATAGATCCGGACCTGGACAACGCTCCTCCTTCTCCTGCTTTCAGCCCGACCAGTGGCCCAATACAGTGCAAATACCCCACGTCACAACTCCTTTGCATCAGACTTTATGAAGTTACAGACCATGGGAGGCCCACCTGAAGAGCTACGGAACGGTCTGCTGGACGACACAAGGAGACAGTCCAGCAGGACCAACAGCACCAGAGTGGTGGCCTCCATGGTGCCTGTGTAGCCACATTGAAGTGGCCTGAACATTGAGACAAAGGAGGGTCTCAGAGACGGGAGAGACGTGGGGACAGGCACTTCAAAGGACAGCCCGGGATGCGGATGAGAGGCAGGAAGCAGAGAGAGAGGTGGAGGCGTGTCCAGGCGGAGGGAGAGAAGAGCAGTGTACGGAAAGTATCACACTAGACACAGCAATACTGTCTATATGAGTGTGTGATAGTTTCTAAGAAGTATATCTGAAAGGTTTGAAAGTTATTAGGAAAAGTAGTTTGAAGGATCAAAGACAAGTAGAAAAGTTGAAAGTTAAAGAAATGTTTTTTTTTCAGAATTAAAGTAGAGGGTTTTTGGTGCGCTCGCAACAGAAAGCCATGCTTACAGGCCTGGGCTTTCCCTTATTATGGTAAATTGACGCATGGGTAAGTCCATGCGTCAAGAGGGGGGATGGGGAGCCCACAACAACAACCTTGAACAACAACCTTGGGTATACTAAAGCAAACCAAAGGAAATAATTACTAAAAAAAAAAAAAAAAAATTATTAAACAAACCCCATGTAGGTCCCTCAGAGACATCATGAAGGACAATGGGAAAGAGAAGAGGAATACCGTTTAAATGTTGGGTTATACTGTGTAATATTAATACTGACTGGATTGACAATTAATGTTTAGAGTAGTAAACATTAAGTGCTTGCCAACTACTCATGTGTTTGTATCACGGAAGCAGCATTAAGGACACATCAAATAAGAATATTTTTGTTTAGAAATGTTTTTAAAAGGTAGCCTTGTTTCTTTGTTTTGGTTTTCTTTTCTGTTTTTATTTTTATGACTTTTGAATATATGGAAACAGATGACTTGATTGTGATGTTAGGTGATTTTATGCTACCTTCTGTAAAAGCGAACGGTGGTATAAATAGTCTGAACAACCTCCTATAAAAGCGGAGAAGTGCTGATGGTCGGACATGATAGATTTTTGAATTTGTGATTATAAAATAATCAAAGGGGGGATTGTGATGGAAAATCTACATGTTGTATTGTTTTGGTCTATGTATGAATTTAAGGTTTGTTGTTATTCTGTGTAATTTAATATAGGGCCTACGTTCTACTCCATGCGGGTCATTTAAAGTGTAAACCGTCAAGGGTTGAGTGATACATTTTTATTGCCTGCCTGTTCCTGTGTTTTCGTGTCTTGTAAATGACCCTCCATGCAATCCTTTGATGTATGGGCCTGCTCCTCTACCCCCTGGCTAGCGTCAACCAAGCCAGGGGTTTTAGATGACACGGCCGCTACCCCCTCCAATGGCATTCCCCACAGCTGCAGTTGTAAAGATAACCATCTGGTACACAAAGGCTTTTTGGGGGACACACCTCCTCCAGAGCCCAACTCCCAGTGGAATAAGAACTCATCGATTCAGACACTCGGTGGACTTCTCCCCAGCGTACCTTCAGAGAATGAAGTAACACGCAAAGAGAAGCTCCCATCTGGGGCCTCAGATTATTGTAATGTATGCCTGTTATGTTGTTTGTTGATGCATGTTGTGATGTATCTTTGTTCATACTTTTAATACAAATATATGCGACCAGCAATTGCCTACAAGTATTGTGTGCTTTTTTGCATCTAAAGATCTCATCTGTCTCAGACGCAATATCTAATAGAGAAATTGCCACGACAAGTGTCTACCGGGAGAGATTTGGCCATATCGTTTATACCGAGAGAGGAAAAAAAAAAAATAATAATAATAATAATAATGGCGGTGGATGGAACTGCAGTTAACTGCAGTTGCGCCACAACGGGGCCCTGCAGCAGAGTGCTTAGCTGTAAGACATTTAACTATTCCCAGAAGAAGAAACTTCACCAGCCAATCTTGTAAACATCAATGTTTACAAGATGTTTGCACTATATGACAGATTGTTCGCTACTTACTCCTTTGTAAGCATGGAAATTCAAGTTCAAAATAAAAGAAAAAACTGATCAAATGTGAAGTATGGTTATTTTAAGCCATTTATTATTTTAATTTACTTCAAAAATACCATATCGTGATATATATCCATATCGTGATATAAAATTACTCATATCGTGATATAGGATTTTGTCCATATCGCCCAGCCCTAATAGACGATAACGAAAGGTGAAAATAAAGGTAGAGATATGGTGTGAAGGGTTGACTCACATCGTCGTACTTCTCGAAGTACGCCTGTTTGATGTCCTGCCGCTGGTCGGCACTGCGGTTGGCCAGGATGTCGATGATAGCCTGCTCATCGGTGCCTGGGATAAAGCGGAGACAAAATGATATCTTCTAACATGTTTTTGATAACTGTGCGCATATCTTTGATAACTGTACGGGGTGTAATAAAGCTGGAAGATTATATATCGAGCTGAACTAGTTTAACATTAACATAATCTGTCTAATATTTATAGATACAAATCTATAGACAAACATTTATAGAGCCATTGACGCCTAACCGAATACCGCACACACACACACACACACACACACACACACACACACACACACACACACACACACACACTCACAGAAAGCCTGTGGTTGTTTCCTACCGAGCCAGGCTGTACTGACTGAAGTGTGTCATGAGGTTTAGATTTTATTCTTGGAACCACAAACACACCCAGTCCATTCAGCCAAAGAATCGGATTGGTTTAAAATGAGTCAGCTGGCTAATTGGTTCCCAAAAGATTAAAAAAAAACGCTGTAATGGTAGTCTACTAAACCCATACAAACACAAAACAGATTGGGATATACTCATACAGTAAAATACTTCCAGAAAAGTCTTACCAAAGCCTTTGCACGCTTTACGGATTCCCTTGATGTCGGCCATGACATCAAAGTCCTCACAGGGGAAGACGGTGGGCTAATCAAGCAGAGAAAACAAGAAATACTTGATGAATACAATATTTACAAAAGTGTAATCCATATTATTAGTTTGAATCACTTCGGCTTGTTATGTGATGTGGTACACATTATATAGTAGACCAGCAGGCATGTGGGTTATGGTCGTGTTGAGTGACCAAATAGCCAAGTGTTTGGTCGGCTTCAGCTGCTGCTGTCTGCCCTAAAACAAACTTGGTTGGGTGCAGGGAAAGGGGCCCATGAGTTGGGCCCTCGTCAAAAGGCCTCCCTCCCCCTCTCCCTCTATCTCTCCCTCCCTCCCTTCTCTCCTCACTATTGACCCAGACTCGTGTAACGGAGCCGTGGGTTCCGCAGGGGAGTGGCCGGTCCCCTGCCACGGAGCCTAAGCACTTTGTAGATCACAAATGCACCACGTCAGATGTAGACACGCACCATAACGGAATACAAACAGCCTTTTAACATTGAAACACTTCTGTTATGAATCGTATCATACACGACGATTAAAGGGACCTTGAAATGAAACTCTTCCTATAGCCACGGTTGTAGGCTTGCATTGTTACGGGTTATTCCAATACTAAAATAGTGCCACGGTGGAATGCTGGCGATACCTTAAAAAAAAAATACTATATACTATGATAAAACCTTAAGACTCCAGATCAGTATACTGATCTAGTCTTAAGGCGATCGGTTGTTCCCATCCCCGCTCCGTTACCTTCATGAAATAACCGGTTGGCCTAACGTTACAATAAACACCCTAGAAAGCCCTGTCCTGGGTGTAGAAGGATCTGGATCTACTAAGATATCCTCATCGCTAAGCAATTTATATATAGCTGTGTAGAACGGTTAATAATGTTACCCACTTGGCAGTTTCCCATTTTGAGTTTTGTCGGGTTGTTGTAGCGGTAGCAGTACGGCGCTGGTCAAAGTTGTGTAGCGGCGCTGGTTGTGGTGCGGGTCCGTCCAAGAGAGGCGCTCAGCAGGGGGGGGAAATCAGTGTCAGACGTCATCACGCAGGTCGGGGGCGAAGGAGTGCGTCAAGCGTCAAATTAACCATTTACTGTGCACCACATTCCCTTGCTTCTAACATCATTTAAATGTTTGAGACAAAACTAAAGACATCCGATACGAATTGATGATACATTTGACTCATTTATCAGTGACATTCTACATTTATTTCATCACTTTGTATTATTATGATTTTGACAGGCGCCCTTGACAAGGTGAGCAAACTGATTCAAACTAACTTACAAACTAACTTCTCAAATGTCTACTTAGTCTTCTGTATTGCTTGTCTGATGTGCATTACAGTGAGAAGACCTGCTATACTTTTAATAACAAGTAGGCAACTGCTTTGTGTGCTCAGTTATAATAACTGACCTGAGCAGCCCTCCTCAGCCCCCGCTCATTGGTCGGTTCTGTGTGTGTGTTTATGTTTGTATGCGTGTGTCTGTCATATATTATGTTATTATGTTATATATTATGAAACAACCACAGGCTTTCTGTGTGTGTGTGTGTGTGTGTGTGTGTGTGTGTGTGTGTGTGTGTGTGTGTGTGTGTGTGTGTGTGTGTGTGTGTGTGTGTGTGTGTGTGTGTGTGTGTGTGTGTGTGTTCCTGTTCACACTTCTCGCCACCTGAAGGTATTTGTATGCAAAAATTTGCCCATAGTCATCACTGACACACAAAGGCTGAAAGATAACTTATCACTAAAGGGCAGAGTCAAATACAGAGTTTGGTCCACAAACCCGTCTAATCCAGTTTCTCCTGTGACACTTCGTATAATGCAGCCTGGAAGGACACCCTAACTGTTTGGACAGGCCACTGGGACAGGTCTGAGCTCTGATTGGCTGGATTCCATGAGTCTAAATGTGGGACCAATGGCTGACTATAATCACAAATCCAAAAGCTAACGGAAGTGAGGTTGCTAAACCGCGTGAGGGCAACGTGTTGTGCGGACTGTTCTCCACTGAACTTTGGTTTAATGTCTGTGTCTGTGTTTTTATAGTACTAGTGTCCTTAGTTTCCCCTGGCTGACATGGGCCCGGTTTGACACGCAGCCAGAACGGGAACGAGACCCAGGGATCCTTTGTAGAGGACCTGCATGAGAGAGAGAGAGAGAGAGAGAGAGAGAGAGAGAGAGAGAGAGAGAGAGAGAGAGAGAGAGAGAGAGAGAGAGAGAGAGAGAGAGAGAGAGAGAGAGAGAGAGAGAGAGAGAGAGAGAGAGAGAGAGAGAGAGAGAGAGAGAGAGAGAGACCCATAATGTAAGATACAAGATACCATGGCAACCACGATTATCAAACAGACCCTTCGGAGCTACTATTTTACGATATTTTACGACACTTTAAAACAAATAATGCACAGTGAACTGTGATTAAATGTCATTAAGGAGCAGGTAGGGATAAGGGGTCATCTTCCTCAATATGCTACCGGTTGTTGACATTTGGGCTCCAACTCAGATCCATTAGAGTCTAATGGACAACCGGATAGCTGAGTGCAGTTATGGTCTACTGACCATAACTGCACTCAGCTATGGTCTACTGACCATAACTCCACTCAGCTTTCTTGCCCAACATTAACAAACATTTCAGCTCCATGACCACTGATTAAAATTTCAGGTTAAATCGCCTTGCAAAATCATCATCATTGTCCTTCTTGTCTCTACCTGTTCCTCCGCGTAGAGACCAAGCTGGACGCAAAGCTGAGATCTTATAGCCCCCTGGTGGCCTTGAGAGACACCAAAGGCGGTTTATTCGCAGGCCATCGCTGCATGGTGTCTGCCAGATAAACATGGCAGGAGGCGAACTCATGCACACACTAGTGGTACCGTAAACCTATAAACAAGATATAAATAAAACATTCTTGATGTCTTTAATGTCCATGAACCTTTTTTCTTATTATTAGCCAATTTGATATTTCTGTTTAGCCCTACGTCTTTAATTTTGCCTGGACACAATAATAAAGACAAAAACAATATTGTTGGCGGTTGTAGATCTTTTTTTATTTTTTATTTATTAATAAATAAATAGAAAATAAACATCTAATTTGAATCCTATAATTGCTCTTCAATTTGCATTGAGGCAGGTATATAACCAGTCGGCCTATTGAGTGGTCAGTATTGATCTGTCAGTTCAGCTGTTCTTCCTTCTGACTCCTCTCCTCCACCTGTCTGCCTAGGTCTGCAATACAGCATCTTCTTCCCCTGGACGAATCACAACCAGTGAAAGTCCGGCCCTGGTGATGTCTCCTTTGTGTCGTAGTGAGGGATACAGCTCTATGATGATGTAAGAGGGTTTCCGGGGCTTTTGTCGGGAGTTTGATCAGGAAGGTATATATTCTGGTATTGGCGATTAAGCTCTCCCCTATAGTTGCATATTGAGCTGGTCGTATGTCTAATATCAGATTATATTTTTTATCGGGAATTTGAAACGGCCAGACACTGTACCAACACTGCCCTCTAGTGTTCATAATTTACACATAAACACGTTTTTAGATTTGGGTTTGGCTGCTGTTTTTTTCGCAACGCTGACTTATCCATGATATGTATCCTTAACAGTAGTGTCACTAGTTTTTGGCCACACTCCAAGCCCGTCCTGACCTAATGGGCCTTCATTTGAGGCTGCTTGAGTCATACAGTGGTGTGGGAATGAGGTGGAACCAATGGTTACAGCCATGCCCGTATCAGCTATGAGGTCATTTTTAGTGAAGTGAAACTACAATTAGACACTAAATACAACTGTGTTAATAAATCTGTGGTTGAGAACTTCCCCTAATTCAGTTTAGACATGCCTCTTGGTGTCCGCTGTGTGTGACATCTGCTGGTGTGTGCGGAATCCGCACACACCCTCCCCCCCACTGAAGAAGGCAGCCAACCCCTCAGCTCAGAGATAGAGAAAGAGATGAGAATGACTTGCAGGTGAATGGAAGAATAGAGTGATACTAAAACATACTCATCAATGCAGTTCACTATTTCTTTGTGTACCACCAATTCTACGTACTTTAGTACTTTTTCAACCCGTTTACCTAAGAATAAGATAACACAGGTGTTACAGCAAGAAGAGAAGAGGTGGAGGCGTGTGGAGAAGGAAGAGGAAGAGGAGGAGGGGAAAAGGAGGAGGAGGATGAGGACGAGGCGAAGGGAGTTCAGGAGGAGGTGCGGAAAAGAGGGAAGAGGGAAGTGAGGAGGAGGACAAGGATCAGCAGAGGGAGGCGAGGAGGAGGTGGAGGGAGGAAGAAGAGTAGGTGGAGGAGAAGGTGGTGGAGGGAAGAGAAGGAGGGAAGGGGAGGAGGAGGATTAGGAGGAGGAGGTGGAGGGTGGAAAAGAAGGGGGGGGAGGAAGATTTTGACTATAGGAGCAGGTTGATGATGACAATGATGAGGAGGAGGAGAGGAGGAGGTAGAGAGAGAGAGATTAAACACACACGGTATGCTCCCTTTAGAGGTTTAAAGAACCGTGAGGTGCGCGTTGGAGAGGAGCTGATTCAGCCGCTGGAGGCGGCGACTCACCGGCCGGTCGGCCAGGCTTTGAGCTTGCTGGGTGTCAGTGCAGCTGTCTCTGTAAATAATGTGTCACAATGATGCGGGTGAGTTATGTTTGGTAGGGCATACCAGCCTGAGATATGACCCCAAGTTCTTTACAGTAGCTACAAAGTATGGATAGGGTCCTAAAGCAGCAGAGGCAGGCCATTCAGATATAGGTAATTTAGGAGCAGATAAAAGGTAAAACAGGAGGAGATATAGGACATGCAGGAGCAGATATGTAATCGAGGGGCAGATATAAATCATTGAGGAGCAGATATAGGTCATAGAGGAGGAGATAAGGATCTTTAAGGAGCAGGTCATTCAGGAGCAGATATGTAATCGAGGGGCAGATATAAATCATTGAGGAGCAGATATAGGTCATAGAGGAGGAGATACAGATCTTTAAGGAGCAGGTCATTCAGGAGCAGATATGTCATTCAGGAGCAGATATGTCATTCAGGAGCAAGTTCTACAACCAGGATATTCACGGATGTTTACAAATGAGGTGCAGATAAGATAAGGAAGGCGAGAAGTTTGAACCCAGGACATGGGACCAAGGCTAGAATTAAACTATCCTACTCTGGGACTTGGTTGATATCAATACAATGGCTATAGTGAGTTTATCCGCTTTGGAGTCCTTCACACCCAAGCAGTCTTCATACAATCCACTAGGTTCGCCACTTACTGTCTTTAACGTGCTCCCAGCTCCCTAACTCTGCACAGTAGCCACCGGCAAAAAAAGCCAACCAAAGTTTCCTAACCCTATGGGGTCGTTTAAATTGAATCCAAAATCATATGTAATATGTCTCATATTGGAAACTTTGGTTAGATTTTGAAACTACGCATCAGAATGTCCTGAAACTTCTTGGGTGACCCTGTGGGGTCTTGAACTATCGCCCTGCAGTGAAATGAGCCTGGAATAACAGGGCATTTTCTTTTCAATCGTATCCAAAATCATATGTAATATGTCTCATATTGGAATGTTTGGTGGGCTTTTATTTTGAAAGTAAATACCACAACGGCCGTACACTTCCTTTGATAGTATTTGCTTTTATTGACTGTCTTTTTGTACCCGACGAATGCTTTTACTTTAAACTAGTTCTGAGACGCTATTACCGTAATGGCTAGTATATACAGGTACGGCAAAAAACTGGGTCGGCTGGCTTGACCGCCGATCTCGATGAGTCGGCTGGCATGACCGCAGTCAATACCAACACAATGTTATGGGTGAACAGCTGACTGGCAAGATGGCAGCAAGTGCGGACGTTCTAGACGCCGCCGTAAGACAGCTAGTGTTCTATATCTCTACACACGTAGGTGAAGGGTTTTATTTTGAAAACGTTGCGATATACCAACCAAAGGATGTTTAGAGTAAAGGCGCACACAACTTGATTGCTGTTAAAGAATGTTGCCCACATAATTAGCACCAGTTTTTCAATACTGAGCGTCTGTAGCCTGTAGTTTTATAGCACACACACACACACACACACACACACACACACCATGCGTGCACGCACACACGCGGAAAATGAATAATGAATGAAAAATTGTCTGTCTTCAAAACTTGAGGACGTTTTAGACAAAAACTTCCTTAACACAAAAAAGGAAATTATGGATATACAGGGTGTTTTTAACATACTGGATCCAACAATGATCCCAACATTGACACAGATAATTCAGATCATTGCACTCACAATTCCTGTAAACAGTTGTAGTTGTGAGCGATCTTTCAGTGTGTTGAGAAGGCTCCACACCTGGCTTAGGTCAACCATGGGGCAAGGAAGGCTTCACCAACTTTCTCTTTTGTCCATTGAAAAGGAGCAACTATTCAAAGTGAGTCAAAGCCACGTTATTGACCGCTTTGCCACCATGAAGGCGCAGCGATACAGCTTAATAGTGAAAAAATAATCATTTAAAAAGGCTCTATGCAGTAGTGTATGGCCTTATTTAGTTTAATTTAAGAGATTTGATGGTTCTATAACATTTTCCAGGTTGATTGGTGGCAATGAGCCACCTCACCTTAAGTCAGAAATTCTATTAGTTTTAAACCTTGTTTCTTGCCTTTTTAGTACATGTCGTTCTGGCAAAATTATGCTGTTTCCACACAGCTTCTAAATAAATATAGAAGTGTAGACTTCTCCTGATAAAGAGGTGAAGGTCATAAAGAGACTTTTTGTTTATTTGTCAGTTACCTTATTTGTAAATCTTTGAGATGTGTATGTGTTTAAATAAATATAATTGTACGGTACTCATGAATCCATCTTTGCGTCTTTACCTTTACCAGTGCTTTAATATAGCCTACAGCATGACAGTGACAACAATTTTGAAGCTCGTACATACCCTTCTGTATCCATATATGGCATATTGTGCACACGTAAAAAAAAAAATGTTGGCAGTTGGGGGCCTGTGCCCCAGTAAAACTCTAGGTCTAGCAACGCCCCTGCCGGCGGGGTCATAATAAGTTTTAGAAAGCAGTATATCCATATCGTCTGCCGGTGACAAACTGAATACTGTCACACTGATCAGTGTGAGTTTACACCTTTTTGATTTATAACTTCCACCTTCTCTTGATAATGTCGAGATACAACTTGCAGACAGTTTTATTTTTCTGGACCATTTTACCAGATACAATTCGAGTCGTCCTTAGACACTCTGCTTTTTTATCCTTATTTAACTTTAAGACATCAGATACAAATGCACACACACACATGAGCGACGGTAAAACACCTACCACCAGAGGAACGGTTAATTAAAGCAGATAACATTAAATCTGAGGGCATATCATATGAGAATTTTATGACCAACTCATTGCAATCCTTATACACACGTCTGAGTATTATGATTGCTAAAAGCATCATTTTCTACTTTACTATCGAAACAGACTCACTAAACACATCATAAGCAAAATAAATCAAATTATTGTAAATTACAGCTTGTAACGCACAACGCCACTCCAATGTACGACGCCACAACCGTGTTGCTTCAATTATCTTACTCTGCTGTTCAGGGGCCACATAGGCCTACTTTCTGCTTATCTCGTCCAATTTATCCATAACATAGGTTTTGGATAGTAAATCACATAGCATAGATTCAGCTACACCTATGATGTTTTTAGGCGCCACTGAAAGACCCGTTGTGTTTTTAAAAATAGTTTCTAATAGTAACCGGAGGGGATATCTACCCAACACAACACATATATCGTGGTAATGGGTTTCGTTATGATACTGAGACGATCCATACAGGCATCTATGGCGTCGTCGACTAGGACATTAAATTATATGAGTTAATCTTGACACATTGCATACATTAACGGGTCACTAACACATAGGGTCCACGTTTAGAGGGCCATATTTAGTATTCCTGTTGCTGTAACCATAGGCGGGTTTGCAAGGCATTCTGGGTAAGAGGACCGGGCTGTAGCCATCTGGCGTTCGGATCTGACAAGGTTGTAGACATACTCCTCCTCTACCTCTTCTCCAAGTCACACATCTCCTACCCCAAAGTCACATGACCATTCGACACCTGGCGACTTCCTGTTCTAGTGTGAATTAATTCAAAGGATTCAAAGTCAACGTAAAATCGCAACAGATGGTCCTGCTGGGCACTGAGAGCTTGGGACAAGATCTGGAAACGTCCTATACATGATAGAGAGAGGTAGACAGAGAGGGGTAGAGAGAGAGGAGTAGACAGAGAGGGGGTAGAGAGAGAAAGGTAGAGAGAGAGAGGCAGACAGAAGGGGGTAGAGAGAGAGAAGTAGAGAGGGGTAGAGAGAGGGAGCTAGACAGAGAGGAGTAGAGAGAGAGAGGGAGACAGAAGGGTAGAGAGAGAGGTAGACAGAGTGGTAGAGAGAGGGAGACAGAGGGGTAGAGAGAGAGAGAAAGACACAGAACAATTGATACAGCAAGAGACACTCCTACCTCTGTCACCTCTGTCACCTTTCAAATAGCAACTATATGAATCAAATCAATCAATCAATCAATCAAAGGTGACTCAGAGAGAAGAGACGGAGTTACTAGTTTAATACGACCGACGCCATAAACTTAACAGGAATGACCCTATACGTCGCGTAATTAAGAGCATTGCTTGCTCTGGCCACGAGGGGGCAGTGGTGAGCTGCGAGGGCTGAACAACGGCATGGACCTATAACTCCATCCTCTCACACACTCTCAGACACACACACACACACACACACACACACACACACACACACACACACACACACACACACACACACACACACACACACACACACACACACACACACACACACACACACACACACACACACACACACACACACACAACCGGGCAGACAATGCATCTTTAAAAC
Source organism: Gadus chalcogrammus (assembly GCF_026213295.1). NCBI lineage: Eukaryota > Metazoa > Chordata > Actinopteri > Gadiformes > Gadidae > Gadus > Gadus chalcogrammus. The sequence goes on along the minus strand of NC_079434.1, from coordinate 7,575,209 downwards.
AGGGAAACAGAGAAAGGGGATTTCTTAGATAAACGGTCACAGTGGACGCCGTAGGAAGGAGAAGCCGAAGGGCTCCTCTAATTGGGAGAGAAGTGTCATGGCAGTGCTTCACTTAATCACAGCTGCAGAGAGCTGCTGGGAGAGTCGAAGAAGACTGATTATCTGGAGCAGGGAAAAACAAAAGATTCTCCGACGCCAATTAGCATACAAATATAACAATGAAGTCTGAACGGAGGAGCGTGTGTTTCCAGGTTTAATCATTTGATTAAAGCCGTTGCAGACGGATCTTCTTGCTCTCATAAATAAGTAACGGCGGTCCTCTGGACTGCCTGGGAGTCGCCGTGGGATTAAGCGCGCCTCGGGTTTCAGAATCTCTAATCATGACATTGATTACCAATAAGCAGTTCATTTGTTAGCGTAGCGTGGCTTTTAGAGCGGTGTCGGTTTCAAACTGAAACTCAACTCACAATCCATGCGCCTCCTCCTCTGATGGGTTCATAACAGCTCACCTAAAATAAACCTGGTCCTACAGACATGTAAGAAGAGCCAAGGTTACCGAATGTTGTAGCTACGAGTTGAATGACAGTGATCGGAATTTATTCATGCATTAATGAGGTGTTATTGAAATAAGTCATCACGCTATAAATCCATCACTCAGTGAAGAAGCCATAGCCAAGCCATGCATGGAAATATTACATATTTCTTTGGGTGTGTGTTTTTGTTGCGTGTGTTATGTGTTTGTAGGTCTTTTATTTGTGTTTTTGTGTATGCATGATGTATCTGTGTGAGTTTATGTTCTACTGAGCCACAAGGAGGTGGAGGAGGACATCTGATGAGGAGGTGCAGGAGGAAAGGAGCCAGTGATGAGGTGCAGGAGGAGGAGGTGAACCTGTGATGAGGAGGTGCAGGAGGAGGAGGAGGTGAACCTGTGATGAGGAGGAGGAGGAGGTGAACCTGTGATGAGGAGGAGGAGGAGGTGAACCTGTGATGAGGAGGTGCAGGAGGAGGAGGAGGTGAACCTGTGATGAGGAGGAGGAGGTGAACCTGTGATGAGGAGGAGGAGGAGGTGAACCTGTGATGAGGAGGTGAACCTGTGATGACGAGGAGGAGGTGAACCTGTGATGACGAGGAGGAGGAGGAGGTGAACCTGTGATGAGGAGGTGCAGGAGGAGGTGAACAGGAGCTCCAGGTGATTCACGGTGGATGGATGAAGCATCCCAGCCTGCACCTCCTCCTCCTCCTCTCTGCTGCCAGGGAGGAGAACACCCAGCGTTGGGGTGGGTGGGGGGGGGGGGGGGGGTGTAGGGTGTGCCCCCCCTGAGTCTTCAGACTCCCCGCCTATCAACCGGCACTTTGGTCCGGTGGAATGTGTTACATCACAGACTGGCCTTGTTTGCCTCTGTTTGTGAGGATATTGGAACTAGGACTAGATGAGAACAAGAGACTGGTGGAAGTGTAACACACACACAGAAGCACAACTTCATACACACACACACACACACACACACACACACACACACACACACACACACACACACACACACACACACACACACACACACACACACACACACACACACACACACACACACACACACACACACACACACACACACACACACACACCGCCCAGCTCAGTCTCCCCCACCAACGGGTGCAGCTGGGGGAGGGGAGGTTTATAAATAGCCCCAGGGAGAACCGGGAGAACATCTGGCACCCTGTGGAGACCAGCTACGACATGCAGTCTGGGGATCACAGTATGATGCAATTACTTACATTTAGTTCATCATTTAGTTTAGACGCTTTTATCCATTCATTCAGCAAACCTGAGCTACTTTCTACAGATGGAAATCAATTAATTGTCGATGTAGATCTGTGCTTTTTCATGACTAATATTCCACTATAACTGATGTAGCATGTGGTTTAATTCAAAGTGACTGACTTAAGGGGCCACTCACGCTAGGGCCACGGCCCCGTGCCCGAGCTCATTGGCATACTAAAGTCGAGAACGTTTGGCTAGTGTGTCCACGCCGTCCGTATTCCAGCACGGAACAGCCCCTTGGCCACGGCACACTTGGGAGAGGTGTGCCGTGGCTAATGTACAGATGCTAATGAGATGACACGCGCGGATACGCAACGTGAGCTGGATGACGTAGTCCTTGCGCGACCCTTCTTTCTTTATAGGTCAATGCCCTTCTTCCCCACAACAATCATTTTAAACAATGGCGGCAAGCGGTTCACGAGTGGGTTTACGTTGGTGCGATAGTGAAGTCGAGGGTTTACTTGAAATTTGGGCCGACGACAGCATTCACGTTGTTGTTCTCCATTGTTGTTATGGCGGCGAGGACACTTGGTGATGATGTATTTATCGTATTACGACGTGATGACGTATGTATAAAGGAGCAATCGTGCCCAGGCCACGGCCTTTGGGAGCAGTGTGACCAGCAGTGACCACGGGCCAGCGGGGGGAGTGGGGAGGGGGGGAATCGTGATGAATCTTCCTGCAGCACGGAACAGGCAAACAGCCCTAGTGTGAGTGGCCCCTGAGATACATTTCAGTAAGAAGAAGGTAGGGGTTAGGGTCTCACTAAGCAGACAAATCTGGGTGAATAGGGCGTTTCAACCCTCCAGGCCCTCAGCACTCTTCCCCCAGTAGGACGACTATCTGACATCAGGGTTAAGGCGTATTTCTCTTTACAGATGCCTAACTATACAGGTAGACTTTGAACCCAGAACATTTTGAGCTAGCCACTAGACTAGACTCATCTGCCCATGATACACTATTATAGGACTATGAGCGTTTATAATGTGATAGAATATGATTGAAAATCCTCCCAGCCTATTGACCAGTTGAGGTCAGCTAACCTGTATCACCTCTCTGATTAGGTGATGACGGGCTTAATAAATTAACCAATCACAGAGCACTTGGTTCCTCTACAGGCGGACAGCTCTTTTTTGTTATTTTGATCACTGAATTTTTAACCTAAACCTGAAAGAGCTAGTGAGATAATCAACTATTGGAAGTTGTTTGATATTGTTGTCGGATCAATACAAGTTGCGCTCCATTAACATTCTCTAGGCTAACAATAATCAATTTTATTTTATTGCTGTGTTTACCTATAGTTACTGGGTTTGATCCCCAAATTCGGCCGTCTACATGTAGCATAGTAGAACAAGATTCCCTTACACCTACCTGCTCATTATTGACGTATCCCCGTAAGATGCATTGATAAAATTGTCAAATATAATAATATCAGTATGATATATATAATAATATTTATATTATAAAGATTGGAACACTGGCTCTATCCAAAATGTTCAGCTATTTATCTGTAATCTCAAGATGATACATGGTATTGATATACAGTTTAGGTTAGTTAAAATATGTGATACATCAAATCTCAAAGGTTAATATTAAAAAACGGTTCTCTCTTAATAGCAAACGTGACATATTTTGTTTACTCAACCTCCTAGCAGCCCATTGTTATTTAAAATCAACAGGAAATCAATAAGTATCGGATCATCAGCTAATTTCTCACATGGGTTTAATTTCTCGGTTTCCTTCCCTGACGTGAAAATTGCTCTTCAAAATAGTAATTAATGCTAACATGTGTTGTTTACATAATAGTTTCCTGACTAGGCTACTATACTTACAGGCCCGAGCACTGAGCAGTGGCCTAATTAAAGTCCCCATACATTGTCTACGGGGCATTGCAATATATGTTCTTCCTTAAAAAATGAACTCATCATTTGGTATTTGTGGGGTTACTTTGTTATGTTGGTTAAATAATCAAAGCCATTCAAGGTAATAAGCATTAGGCCCTCAAAGTCATGCGTTTGCTTAGCTAATAGCCACTAGCTTCAGGAATTATTAAAAAAATATTAGGTTTTATGTGTCTTTTTTGCTGCATCAGGGCTAGCAGGCATTGATACCATCTTTTGTCTTGTTTTCTGCGTGGCTGCCAATGATTTCTGTCCAGGAGCACAACAAGCCGTAAAAAGCATTCCAGGATCGGAGCCAAGGCGCACGTCCTAAAGTGGTTATGAATCAGGGAGCTTTTAGGAGGCGCCCATTTTCCCCATCTGAGAGTCTGCAGCGAGACAACAGTAACTCGACCGACCTGAAACAACGCCAGGCAACCCACCCAACACAGAGCGGGGGGGGTGCACATGCTTTGTTCTGGCACTTTCCGTTTCTTTCCCATGATGCACTGCTTTACCACAGATCACACCATACTGTTACTGACATGTCAGTTTAACTAAAGCTTTAAATGTTTAAGTTAACACCGAGCAAGTGCTTCATGGGGAGATAATACTTTGGTTTTAACAAAATATGATCACACATTCATTCAGTGGGTTCACATGTGTAATTGTTTGAATGTTTTGGAATATCATATCAAATAACTGGTTTGGTCCATTTCATATAAATATTTATTGCAGTGGAGGTATGTTTTATGTACATGCTAACACAATATAACACAATATATAAATCTAACAAATATTCATATATGTTATTTAGTTGCTCTGCTATTAAGCAGTAGGTTTAACAAGCACGCAATACAGTGGGTTAGGTACAGTATCACACACTATACAACTTGTAACAGTCCATAAAAGATTCGGTCTGTGTATTTTTTTTCGTATTTATTTTTTTCTCTTTTCAACTTTTTCTGTCTTTGTTCAGTCAAGGGCAGTGAAACATCAGTCCTACTAATTTCTTCAAATCATGCAGAAGCCACAAGAGCAACAACTTAACAGCATTGAGTAGTATTGTAGTAATGTTAGTGGTACCTGTTAGTAATAGAAGTAGCAGTAATAGTAGTACAATTAGTGGTACTAGTTATATTGGTCGTAGTATTTGATGTAATTTGACTCCAGAGTTGTCAGGTTTTAGATTGATTATTGAAATACAAAGTTGGTCACTCAGCATGAAAAAGCAGACACTAAACGACTGGTTTGGAGAAAGAGCAACGGGCACAGAATTGTTGCTGTACAGTCGGAAAAACAGTAACAACGGTTGCCATGGTTATTTTTTTTTTCCATGTTTTCGCTTGTGACTCGAGCAAAGTACGATGAGGTACAGAGAGACAGACAAAGACGCGTATCGCTGTGTACACACTATTCAACAGGGAGACAGCCGCACACAGAGAGACTGGGTGAAAGGCTTTAGAACCAGGGGTCATTTATTTAAGTAAACCATTAACTCATAATTGTATTGGTAAAAGTAAGATCCATATTTCTGAAGTTTAGTAGATATATATCATGGATTGTTTGTATTAATCTATCCGGCCCTTTCTGGCCTAATCAGGAAAAAAATTATGGAGGCAAAGAATTCTGTTTTCTTCATGTATGTATATATCTATATTATGTAATTGCCTTGGTAGGCCCACTAGGGGTGTAACAATACACACATTTTTGATTCAATATGAATTTAGATGCGGAGGTTCCGGTTATTATCTTAACTGAGCACTAAATAGGTAAACATTGATGTGATTTGGTTCAAAACATTATGTTTAGATATGTTTATGGTCATTTGCTGATCCAACATTAAGGCCAGAACTAAGAAGAGCCAATTCCTGAGTCGATGGGGGGGTCATGTTAAGAGTGGAGGAGGGGGATTGGCTGCGTTGTCTTAATATTGGACGCTAGGGGCCCTCCGCCGTCACAATGCATGTGACCGGTCTGGAGCATATATATCATCCTGGCAAGGAGCTGCGCCGCCGCGGACCCCCGTCCCCCAGGAGCTCATACTCCAGGAGCCGAGACAAATGTGGCACTCTTAAGGGCCACTGCTGCCAAGTATGAAATATTTCCCAGCATCCTCGCTGGGTCAATAGGACAAATAACTCAATTGCAGCGGCCATTACTCGCAACCTCTAAATCATGTTTAGCGTCGCCATGGCGGATATATTGACCTGTGTATGTATGTTACTTTCTTCCTTTTTGTACTATTTTTAGCTGCTTATTTATTGTTTGGTTAAGCCCAAATTGAAGACTACAAAACGTTTGGATGGGGTTTGTTTGTCTCAAAGATTTAAATGAAATATATCAGAATGTTATATTGATGTATGTGATTGTGTTGTTGCTTTTGAGCTTCGGCTGGGGGTAAACGTTTGTAGTATGGTTGGGTAAACATTAGGGTTAAGTTGAAAGCTACACGATTAAGATTCTAGTCGGGTGAAGATCGGGGACTAGGCTTAGTGCTAGTTGTTACACAACTCATATTATTCAAATATTAGTGTACCGACAAACTCCACAAATAGTTCGGAAACTAGATATTTTGGTTAACTAGAACCCCTCTGCTGGATTAGAACATGGCTCTTACAGCTACCATGCATGACATCTTGAGTACGGGAACAGCAAACAGCGAAGACTGTACCTAGTGCAGCCTAACACACGTTACCAGAGATTGACAACATCTTAATGTAGTACACAGAAAGACATGTACACGCATTTCATACACACACACAACCCCCCACACACACACACACACACTCACACACAGACACTCTACGTGGGATTCATGTACAAAAGTGACGTAGGTGACTCTTTTTACTGAGCGTGTACTGTGACGGATTGCCATTACAGTGCACTGTCCCCATGTAAAAAAAGAAATATATTCGCCCACCCGGACCAAACAAGTCTTTAGTGATATGGGAACAAGAAGCAAAGGATGATTTTACAGGCATGAGGAAGTGAAAGTGATTAGAATTGGTTAGAATACACATGTGAACGCATTCGTCAAAGCATGGAGTACTAAGTCTGAGCTGAGCAAGCAGTAGGACTTCTCTGGCTGCCGGGCTCTGCATGCTGTGTATATACCCTCTACTAGCCCGGACTACTGTACAAACAGACCGAATACAAGACCTTTCTAGTTATGTAGGCACATACAGAAGTACATCTCTGCAGACTTGGAAGCATTAGTTGAGAAATACAGTTAAATTAGGTTGAACTCAAAAGACAAAACCATTTCCCACGTCGATTTTCACAACGGGTAATGTCATGCTAAGGATGCAACAGAGAGCAATCAGGATGATCTAACTGCTAGGTGATGCTATCCCCCGCCTACACTCAATACCGTTTAGCAGGTGTTGCTAAAGTGCTATAGGCCGCTTCCTCTACAAAACAGTGCGCACTGCTGGATACACCATCGACTCCCCGACCAGAGTCCATCTGAGCGGACACAACGCTCTTTCCTCTTTACCTCTTTTCTTTGGCGCTTTGGAGTTTCCCTCCCCCCACCCCAACCCGCATATTAGCAGTATTTTGCTGTCGTTTCTGGTTATACATGGAAAAAAAAATCCACTTTCCTTTCATTGTTTTCGTGTCATGTTCCAAACCAAGCTTGGATGGTCTTGGAAATGTAAAAAAAGAAAGAAACAGTTGACAGTATAGAAATGTTTTTGGGCATTGACTGTCAAATAAAAATTTGATGGATGGAAAGTTGCATAAGTATAGACTACGAACCACCTCCATCGATACTATAAACTGGAATGCTTATTGTTATATTTTTCTTTTATATTGACCCTTTTTTCTCTCAAAATAGACAACTTCAATCCAAAACCACAGAAAGGAAGGCAACTTGTGGAGTTTCATAATCTTCTTCTTCCAAGTCATCCTACTAATTGTAAAAATTAATATTTTGGGATTCAGAAGTAAAAAAATAAAAGTAAAAAGACACACAAGAACTACATGTTCAATCGTCCATTTCGGTTTGAAGGTCACGCTGTGCTGTCCTCAAAGTCCCAAGGACAAACATCTGCCTTCTTTGGGCTGCCTGACACCTTCCCTCTGGGCTTCGGGCTGGTCTTCCTCGCTGTTGGATCGCTCAAGTCTTTCTGACCGGCCGCCTCATCAAAGTCCCATGGGCAGACTTCAGCCGGTTTCACCGTTGCCGCGCCAATGTTGACGCTTCTCAGTTTCTCCACTGCTTGTGATTGCTGCACCTCCGCCTCCCATGGACAAACCTCAACCACCTTCGGCTTGCTTGCGTGTTTCTCCAAAGAGGATTTGCCTTTTTCCTTGGCTTTCGTTCGGATTCTCTCGTCGTCTGGGTATTTCGACCTCTCCCTCGCCCTGTCTCTCTCTGCCGTTCTTGAAGACGCCGCTGGGACCTTCTTACTTAAAGGGGATTCCGTAACCATGGGAGCTGTTGGCGACCTCGCCGGCCTCTCGGTATTCACAGACTCTGAGGGATCGGCGTCAGATTCCCAGGGACACACGTCTGCTCTTGCCGTCGAATCCCAGGGACAAACATCAGCTCTTGCTATCGAGGTCTGCAGAGAGCTGTCTGTTTTGGAGGGGTCCAAATGGCCACTTTTACCCTTGCCCCCATCGGCTTGCGTCGTGGACTTCCTCTGTTTTGATGTGTCCTGCGAGTGCGCCGAATCGTCTGGGACTTGAGCTTCCTCAGCGTCCCAGGGGCAAACATCCACCCGAGAGGTTTGAGGTTGAGGGCTCGGGGCAGGCTGTCCAGGCTTTCTAGTCTGACCAGAGGGTTTTGATTCTTCCGAATGGCCAACCTCACCTCCACCCCCTTCTTCCCATGGACATACATCGGCTCGCTCCACAGTATTTCTGGGTATTTCTTTAGAGTTCCTGGGGTTGGACGGGGACAGGTCCGAAGCCTTCTGCTGCTTCTGCTGCTGCTGGGGCTTCACCGCTTTGGTTCCTGCGCCATGGTGCGTTGTGGTCTCCTTCGGCGCAATGGACACGTGCTTCTGCACCTTGTTCTCAGACGGGGTTGGGAGGTCCTCCACCTCCCAGGGACACACCTCGGACAGGTCGTAGAGCTCCTTGCTCTTGGCCGGGTCGGAGCAGATGGACGGCTGGCTGCCGCTCACCTGCTGCTTCATGATGCCGCCTTTGGCCGCCGTCTGCTTGTACTCCACCGATTGGCTGTTGATCATCTTGGGCTGGCACTCGTCCTCCGGGTCGAGGGCCGACGTCTTTGTGTCTTTGCTCTTCGGCTGGCTCCTCTTGCTGCTGTCCTCCACACTCTTCCCCGCCAAGCCCATCGTCTTTTCCTTGGCACTCGCGATGACACTTAGTGACTTCTGCAGCATGGACGTCCTCGGGTGGAGTGGCTTCTTGTCCGCCGTTAGGTTATGCGCACTGGCCGACTTGCACACCAAAGGAACCGACTCGGTGGATTCACTGGCGGCGTCCACTTTCTCGTCGGAATTCTTCCGGACCAGCTTCTTGCCCATGAGGGTGTCCAGGAGCGAGCCTTCGGCCTCGGAGACCTCCATCTTGTCCATGGCAGAGCCGTTGGAGTCCTCGCCGGGGTCCCGGACGTGGTCATAGCTGCTGTGGGACTTCTTCAGGGAGAAGACCTTGTTCTTCAGGGGCTCCTCCTTGACTTGGGTGGTCTTGCCCGGCTGGAGAGCCGGGTCGAAGGGGTTCTTCCTCAGCTGGCAGATGCTGTTGCGGTTGCTGCCATGCTCCCCCGACTCCTTGTCGTCGCGGCTGCACTGCCGGTGCACCGACTCGGGGATCTCGGTGATGCGCCGCATCAGGGAGCGGCCCAGACCCTTCTTGGAGCTCCGCTTCTTCTGCAGGTGAGGGTTGTTGGCCAGCATCTTCTTCCGCTTGTAGATCTCCAACTGGGAGTACAGCTTCTTCAGCTCCTCCTTGATATTTTTTTGGGGGGGTGGGGGAGAAATAGCAGGGGATGGGATAGAGGATAGTAAGCAGAAACAGTGTGGTCATTGATCAATTGAGGATAGATGAATCTTCTTTGAGATGTTTGAGATGCATGTTTATAAACAATACACATTAATACAAAAAAAGCCCACATTGATTGCACAGAGACATGCAGCATGTGTATGACTGCAAGAGTGACTCGATGATGCGGCATGGGCGGTATATCGAAAGCCAAGGACAGACAAGACGGTTCTGGAACAGCGTCAAAATAAGGAAACGTGAGTGTGGGTTAACGTTCACATTAGGTCTGAAACAGCCTCATAGCTCTGCTACTTCATTTATCCTCTTTTTAGCGTCCCTCGCCCGCTCGTAAGATTGTGCAGTTTATGGACTCATCTAATCAGTCCTTCAGGTAAACAAAGTGAAAGAAGCCTCGGGCATAGCCTCGGCAAAACTTTCTGAGGGTAGAGAGAGACTTGTTCAGCGCTGAACAGACAAACAGACACGTCCGCTCACGTTGGTACGCTTTTCCCAATGCCTGTCGCAAGACCTTACGCCCCCACCACCACCACCACCACCACCTCCACCACCACCACCACCACAGCCAATAATAGCACTGAGATGGACCGGTTCGTCCGGCGTCTGCAATCGAAAAAAATGCATTGTGGGCCTCACAGCCGTGAAGTGAGGTTATCACCAAAGGGTTATACATCGGAAAGGGTAGTCGACAAGACATGGGTAAAGGATCAGGGGGTACGAGGGGGGGTCAGGAATGATGGGAGTGAGGGGTTGGGGATGCTTACCCGTATGTCCTCGGGGTCCAGGCTGTGCTCGCTCCAGGCCGACGTGATGCTACTGTTGAGGTAGGACCCGGAGCGACCCATGTCCATCTCGTCCTCGTAGGCCTCGGAGGCGATGTCGTCTCTCAGGTGGCTCACGGTGAACAGGAACTGAGAGGAGGGGACATGATGGATGAGAGGCTGAAGGGTTTCTGGGTTCACACCGTAAAGTCTGCGGTCTACATGTAGGCATCCTAGAGCCAGCTACCCCCTCACGCTCCCTGAATGGAATGGATCTTAAATAAATCTCTGTTAGTTGCTTTGGATAAAAGTGTCTACTAAATTACCAAATAGTCAATAGCAGGACAACTTTCTGAACGTGGGACCTGTCTGGTTATTCAATGAAGTAAATAGAATATCTAAAACATATATCTTATACAGTATTTTCAGAGCAAAAAAGTTGAGTTGTCTGTGCGAAGGTGTGCCCACATTTGATGAAGTGAGGCTGGCCTTAGAAGAGCAGGTGAGTGAAGGGGGACCTGTTACTCTGTGTGGGGGTGCTGGTGGAGGAGGAGTACCTTGGGGACAAGCAGCAGGCCTAGCGTGACCGTGACGGTGAGGTGGGTGTGGGTGAAGAACAGCAGCAGCATCCAGTCTGGATGGAGCTCTGAAGCCAGTGTGAACCTGGAGGGGAGAGAGACATAGGGGTAGAGTGGAGAGAGAGAGAGTAGAGAGAGAGAGAGAGAGACATAAGGAGAGAGTGGAGAGACAGCGAGAGAGAGACACACAGGGGCGAGTGGACAGAAAGGCATTAGGCAGGAGAGGGAGCGGGAGAGAAGGGAAAAGAGGGGGAGAGCAAGAGAGAGAAAGAGAAGGAGACATGAATCAAGAGAGATAGAGAGAGACGGAAAATACATTAAAACACAATCTTGAAACACAAGAATCTAAATCCACCTGGAACAGGATGTGGGTCACATGGGTTCTGTGTCACAGCCTCCTGCAGCGCAACCTTTCACTACGCAATGATCCATTAAGAAACCAATTCACAGAGTACCTACCACACTACGAACCTCATAACTCAATATCATGAATCAACTCTGTTTAAGAACCATAATAACAGCTATGCCTCTGTCTCCCTGTTGCCAACACAAAACCAAACATTTATGAATAAATTACTGATTACTGATTAATGAACTTTTTAAAATGAGTGGAAAATAAATGCAAGCACTTTTTGTGACTCCATTAGCCCAGCCTTCTAGATCGGTTAGCACGAGAACACATATCAGCTTTCGTTTGCTTCGGTCTTGTCTGGAGCATTCCCGGAGACCGAGGGAGACAGAGCTAGGGGAAGCTGGGAGGAGGAGACACACTGCATTTATTTTGAGCTTAAGTGGATCTGTGTGCTCCTGTCTCGGCCAGCACATTGGATTCCGCCGCTGTTGATTGGCTGTACCTCCCTGCCAGACGGTTTAATGTTCCACACCAGCAGATCTCTCTCCGACAGCCACACTGCACCGCTATTGGTCCACAGCAACGCATGTTGTCAGCAATGTTTATTTTCAATTAGCATTTTACCTTTACATTGCTACTACCTATAGTGAAGTGAAATTGTGTAGATAGAGTCTTTTTTTTGGGGGGGGGGGGGGCTATTTGTTTAATTTAGGTACCCACATTTCCCGTATGGGATTAATAAAGTACATCTAGTCGTATTTTACAATAAAGTCTGAGGACTTTCATCAGGGACCCTAGACTGTATGTATTGTGCTGCAATTGTCCTTTATTAATCTATTGATTCATTTATCAATTGATCAATATGTCTTTAAATGTCATAATAAAGGGCAAATGCCTATCAAAAGTAACCATAGACCAAAGGGATGTTTAAATTTGACAAGCAGTGTAAGAATTTTGTTTTAAATCTTAACTGAATTAGATCTGAACTTAATTGACCAGAAAAAATAATAATATTAGGATTTATCAAGCAGTTAGCTTGCTTGCTGCTTGACATTCTACAAGCTAGACATTATTTATTTGGTATATTACTTGATGATTAAGTCGAATTATCAAAATGTGTATAAATATATTTATATACAATCTATATTTGTCATCTTATCTCTACAATAGAGGACTGAAATAACCTGCGATGCCTCTGCCCCCTGCTAGCCGTCTGGGTGTTGCTGGGAGCTCCGTTCCCAGGGGGAGGAGCTTGGGGCCTACCTGACGATGTAGAAGATGGCCGACAGGACGAGCTCGTTGTGGACCGCGCAGGCCATGTAGCGCGGCTCGTGGAACGCCGACGGGACGGTGCGCACGGCAAAACACAGGTACACCGACCACAGCAGGAACAGGAACTCAGCTGGGGACACACACATACAGGCGCTTATAGTTATGTGTGTTTTAATCAAATGCATTTTTATAAACACATTTCATTTTTGATCACATACATTTGAGATAGATATATTTATGTTGTTACCTTATGTGAGGGCTGCTCGATTATGGAAAAAATCCTAACCACGATTATTTTGGTCAATATTGAAATCATGATTATTCAAACGATTATTTTTGAGTTTCAAAACATGATGTATTTTTTCAGCATGTCTCTCACAAAATCCCTTTGTAACTGAGCTTAAAATTTCGCCTCAAATAAATACACAAAATGTTCAAAAAGAAAATGTTCAAACCAAAAATAATGTACAGATATGTATCCAACTGTTCTTTCTTTCTATAAAACAATAAAACAAAATAAAGAAATTGATTACATTAGTTTTGTGATCATTTTACGTTAAAATCTAAATCGAGATCGAAAATTCGAATGAAATTCGATAAAATGTAATCGCCCAGCCCTACCTTATGTTGCCTCAATGTAACCTGCACATTGTGTTGCAAAATAAGAGTCCAGTCATGATTCTAAAGCCTGCGCACAGAGCGCAGATTTTAGTTCATATTTGTAGCACGACCCGTAAAAATAATAGAAACCTAAGGATTTACTTGAGCGAAGCGCGAAGGTACTTTGTTGTATGTTTCTGCTCGCTTCGTATAGAACCGTCATGCGGCCTCGAAAATTCTAAATGAATGAAAAAATAATATTTAAATTGACATTAGCAGACGCTTCTATCCAAACGGTTTATGCACACAATCACACACGGACGGCGGAGTCCACCATGCAAGGCGATACCAAGCTCATCAGGAGCAGTGAGCGTCTTGCTCACTGACGCCTGGACACTCGGCTAGGAGGAGCCGGGGATCGAACTAGCGACCTTCCGGTTACCAGCCAACCCGCTGTACCTCCTGAGCCGCCGTCTCACATTAAAAGCAGGGGACCCACCGACGGCCATCATGTAGTCCCAGCGGTCCATCAGACACATGCTGAACTGCAGCCGGTCGGGGGTGTAGCCCACGTGGATGAGGGCCCCCCGGGGGTCCGGGTGCTGGCACACGGCGGAGGTCCAGGCCACCAGGAACCAGCAGACCACCAGCATGATGATGCCCAGCAGACGCAGCACCCGCCAGCTGGTCATGTACGGGACGCGCTGCGCCGTGCGCGACAGGAACACCTTCAGGACCCTGCGGGCGGAGGCGGAGGGGGATGTGGGGGGAGGAGAAGGTGAAGAAAACAGGGATTGAGTGAGAGACAGTTAGGTCGGACCTCTGTCCAGTTGGTTTCTGGGACTGCAGTATAACAGCTTGAACAGCTTGACCATGAGTATACAATTTACTTAATCCAGTTAATCAATTGAATATGGTGGCGTAACATTTTGTTGCTTCTATAGGGTGATTTACAAATCATAAACGTACCCATAAACCTTGGACTCCTACCAGTGAAACTACTAATTAAGCTGAGTAGCTCTTTTAATGACATGCACAGAAGTGGATTTCAGACCCTGGGTAACCTCCATGTAAATCGAACAGCAAATCGTTCAAAACGACTCCCAGAAAGCCCCTTTCCTACGACGACACCGGCTGTTGTTTGATCGGAGCAGAACAAGGCTTTGAGCGACGACCTCGGCGCAGCCAAACGGGGGGGGGGGTGAGCTCCTCGTTAAGCCCGCCGCCTCCACACCTGCTGGTGTGAGCCCCTCCTCTGTGTTCCTGCCCAACGAGCGGCCGTTATCTAATGGAAACGTCAACGGTCCGTGCACGTGAACTGTGCACGTGAACCTGGGCTGGGCCGCCCCGCCCTCTCGTTAACCAGGGACGTCATCTGGTGGGACGGGACCACCTGGCTGAGGGTCGGTCAGCCAACTGTCCGCCAGATAAGCTGGTTGTTTGACTCACAGCCAAAACGCCCTGGTTTCGGCCATATACTGTATATATATATTGTAGTTAATAATACATCATCAATGTATCACCTCAAGTGTGCAGTTGTCGCCATGTATGTTGGAAGGTTTGCACACGTGTTGCTATTATTGTACATTGGATGATTAACTGGGACCTAGTAAAGGTTAATGGACTTCTGTCGGATCGAAGCACACACCTCCAACTTGAATCACGATCCACTTTCCTGTTCTACCAACCGGAATATCGCCCGTACCCCCGCAAAACAAACAAGGCTGTCAATTCACGTTAAAATCTCTCTCCTGGCCCCTGGGGCCTGGCTCGCTCTGTCTGTCTGTCTGTCTGTCTGTCTGTCTGTCTGTCTGTCTGTCTGTCTGTCTGTCTGTCTGTCTGTCTGTCTGTCTGTCTGTCTGTCTGTCTCTCTGTCCCTCCGTCTCTCCTTCTCTTTTCTGTCCTCTCTCTCCTCTCTCTCTCTCCCTCTCTCTCTCTCTCTCTCTCCTCTCTCTCTCTCTCTCCCCTCTCTCTCTCTCTCTCTCTCTCTCTCTCTCTCTCTCTCTCTCTCCCTCTCTCAGTTAATCTTGTTTGGATTGACTGCCCATTGCATCTCATTGGTATGCTAGCATTGAGTATACGATTTTGTCCGGGCAGCACACTTACAAAGGTTTCAAAGGCTCTTCACCCGGCCTCCACAGTCCCACTGGGAGAATGTATAATGCGCATTGTCATTTTGCCTGATAATTTATGTTAAAACATATCTTTAACCTGACCCGGCAGTTTATGGAAACATGTTACGCTCACATAGTGTGAGCAGGTGTTCATTCATCGAGGAGAACCCCACAAGTGAGCCTTTGATAATCCTAGCAGTGGTGCTGCACCATGATGTTGCTTCCATGAGGCTCCGTCCAGCTGTGCATCGCCAGGCCATGAATCTAAAGTACCTGGATATGTACCGCACTGCACCCTGTGAGTGTATTACCGGTACAGCCTGAGTGTTTGTGTCGGTGTGTATTACCGGTACTGCTTGAAGGTGTGTGTGTGTGTACTACCGGTACAGGCCTTGGAGGGTTGGATTGTGTGTGTGTATATTACCGGTACACGCTGAGGGTGTGTGTGTGTGTATATTACCGGTACAGCTTGGGGTGTGTGTGTGTATATTACCGGTACAGCTTGAGGGTGTGGGTGTGTGTGTGAGGGTGTATTACCGGTACAGCTTGAGGGTGAGGGTGTGTGTGTGAGGGTGTGTGAGTTAGGGTGTACTTAACCGGTTACCAGATTAAGGGTGAGGGTGTGTGTGTTAGGTGTATTACCGCGTACAGCCCAGGGTGAGGGTGTGTGTGTGAGGGTGTGTGTGTTAGGGTGTATTACCGGTACAGCTTCAGGGTGAGGGTGTGTGTGTGAGGGTGTGTGTGTTAAGGTGTATTACCGGTACAGCTTGAGGGTGAGGGTGTGTGTGTGAGGGTGTATTACCGGTACAGCTTCAGGGTGAGGGTGCCGTAGACGGTGGAGAAGCCCAGCAGTCGAACCCATCTGAGGAGGATGCAGCGGAACACGCTGGGCTGGAAGTACAGGATGAGGACCTGGAACACAGAAACACACACTCGCTCACACCTCTGGAACACACCCCCCAAGAACAACACACGCTCAAACCTCTGGAACACAGAGACACACACGCTCACATCTCTGGAACACAGAGACACATACGCTAAAACCTCTGGAACACAGAGACACACACAGTCAAACCTCTGGAACACAGAGACACACACGCGGTCACACCTCTGGAACACAGAGACACATACGCTAAAACCTCTGGAACACAGAGACACACACGCTCACATCTCTGGAACACAGAGAGACACACGCTCACACCTCTGGAACACAGAGACACACACGCTCACACCTCTGGAACACAGAGACACACACGCTCAAACCTCTGGAACACAGAGACACACACGCGGTCACACCTCTGGAACACAGAGACACACACACGCTCAAACCTCTGGAACACAGAGACACACACGCGCTCACAGCTCTGGAACACAGAGACACACACACGCTCACACCTCTGGAACACAGACACACACGCGCTCATACCTCCATACTCTACACGGTGAACCGAGTCAAAGGAAGTGTCTGCATCCGTCCTCATTGGACCGCTTTCAAAACAACACAGAACTGGTTCATTCTAGTTCATGTGTACGATGGACGTCATCTATTTGTATTCATCGATGGCACTTTTTAATGACCAATTAGTCAGCCAGCCTTTAGCTGAGCTAATTGGCCAATTAGACGAAAAGCGTTGACCTTGAAATCCCTTCAAGGTCATAGCGTGTGGTTCTTCATTTCCTTTCATTCCAGCCTCTTTCTTCCTTTATACCACTCAAAGATTCTGCCATTTTAAAGCGATCCATAATTCTGTGTGATAAACACAAAAAACACAGAACACGCGACACGACACGCACAACACAACGCAGTGTGTTGGAAACGCACAAAGCGAGGTGGCGCTCAGCTGTGACACGTCCCCCGCAATCACGGCGCATCTGGCGTCCGCACACGTGAGATATCCCTGGTACAGCCGGGCGTGCAAGAGACACACATAGACACACACACACACACACACGCACACACGCTTCTGGTGTTTTTCATTAACTGGCAAGCCTCCAGGGGAGATGAATGTCTCCGGCCCAGAATGCACCTGAAGATTCCTCCACATCATGCAGAGTAATTAACGCTGTGACTGTTCCCCGCGCCACGGCAACGCTGGTACAGGCTGCGTGTCATCAGGTGGGGGAGGCGCATTGGACACGAACAACATTTTAATTCCCTGCTGGCGTTCCAACACGGCACCCTATATGAGACGGAGGATGTGTTTCTGTGTTTCTCGTACTCTAACTGCAAGAGAAAACGATTTTTGTGCGTTAAAAATAAACAAAACACCCAGAGAGAGTTGACCCAAAGGGGAGGGCAGAAAGCCATGTGTTTTTTGCCACTAAGAAACAAATCACTGAAATGGTGCCCAACCGAACACACGCAGAAACACAAACGCACAAAGACACACACAGACACACACACACAAACACACAGACAGACACACGCACACAAACACACACACAGACACACACACACAAAGCAAACACTGACTGTCTTCCAAAAAACATAAAAGGCGGCAAAAACCCATCTGAGCAGCATAATTATCTTTTGGTTGCAGATGTGCAGCGATTTTCCCTGTGGGATTGTTAATGTTAATCCGATTAGCCGAAGCATTAATTCGTTCCCTTAGGCGGTACTACTGAAGCGGGTTGCGTGGATGTTTTTTGCATGCTGGGTTGCAGTCAGTTGGGGCACGCCAAGAGCCCGGTGGGACAAGCCAAGGCCCAGTGGGAGGAGCAGGGGCCTGTGGGAGGGGCCAGGACCCAAGGGAGGAGCCATGGTCTTGCTTCAACTTTGTAAACAACGTTTACAGTAAAGTCACTTCTGTTGAGCATCTGGTCGGCTGGCGCGCACTGTAATCCTCTGAATTAGCACTAAGTCGTTGATTTGAGTGGGCGAGGTGTGAGGTACAGTTAGAAATGTATTTTAATTTGAATGTCTTTTAATTTATCTACACAATGGCATGTTTACAAAATAATAACAATTCTATTATACACTTCTGCAGAATAGACTTAACCGAGGAGAAACCCTTTTCTAGCCTCCCGAGTGAGCCTAGTTTTACTATTTACATAACATTTTCCACGTATGGTATTCACCGACTTAACCGTGCAGAGTGAAAGTAAAACAGCCTTCATAACAACAATATCCCTGTGTATATGTTATCTACTTGTCCTGTATCTCCCAGACCACACTGGGGGACCGAGGACTCGATAAAGAGCGAACCGGCGCCAAGCAACTTGCTGACGCACGTTCAGGTTCCCGAGGGACCGACCGCACACGGATGAACAGAAAAAAATAGAAGAGTAAAATCACAAGGGGACAGCAGGGTTCAAGACACACTTTTAGAAAAACAGAGGAACGGCATCTGGATCTCTGTCACGCGCCGGGTGGGCCTGGCGGCTTGGTTGGGATGTTCTGGGCTGCGTTTTAATCTGTTAAAACTGTAGCGTGTTCCACTCCCAGCTGAAAGGTTCTGGGTTCGAACCCCCAGTGTCCATTGGCCACCTGGAGGCATCCTTGAGCAAGATGCCCCCTAACCCTTACCTCAAAAACAGATGACTCACGCGTCACATCAAATTAATGCGTGGGGACATTCTAACGATATATTTGAGAGGTTTTGAAACGATGACGTCAGCGACATGAGAAGCATCCGGACTGACGCGGGGAAAAACTGCTGGTGCGTCATGACGACTCACGCCACTCACACCCTGCGTCCCTTTCGATTACCCATCATGCTTCTCACCATCACCTCCAGTTTCGTTCACCACCAGCTGGCTCCACGCCCCACCCCCGTTCAGCGGCTCCCCGAGCCCAGTGAGAGAGCGTCCTCGTGGGCATGGGGATGACGCAGCACACCCCCAGCTGTGGTTGTTCTGGCTGTGGTTCCAGGGTGAACATATATAAGGGTAATATCCAGGTAATCCAAGTAAAAAGAAATAATAAGAGTAAAAATTACAATTCATCTTTTTTGATATTTTTCATGGTTACTGATTTTTTGTGTTCATATTTATTTGTGAGTAGAGGAATTCTCACAGTAAGCTAGTCAAAGTATGAACAATTTACATTTACATAGGACATTTACAGAGCATTTCCCTCTGAATTAAGAATGTACTCTGAATCGAATGCTTGTTTACCTAACCCTTGTTTCTGCTTTGTTTTTTGATAGCATATTTCCTCTGTCCATAGGGCAACCTTTGCCCTCCTAACCGTCCCTGGAAGGAAGAATCCCTCTTCTGAGTTCCTTCTCAAAGTTTCTTCCATCTGGGATTTATAGGAGATTTTCCATGTCCTTAAGAGGATTGAGGGGAGTGTTATAATGCAAGTCTTTGAAGCCCTTTGGAGACTTATTGTGACTAAGGGCTTTACAGATGAAATGGACCTGACTTGGTGTATCAAACCCTTAACTTACTAGTTAACTGTAAGTCTTTCTTAACAAAATGGAGAAGGGTCTCACTTAGGTGGACACTGAGTAACGCAACTCCACACACATAAGGGTGTGCGGAAACACGGACACACAAGTTTGGACGTACACACACACCACAGACACACAGACACACGTAGACACAAACATACCCAGCGCCGCTAGCAATGAATCTGAGAGAGGCCCAAACCAATAGTGACAGAGCAAGAGCGATTGTGGGTAGGATTTCACCGCAGCCAAGTCCTGTCTTAAATGGCTCCGGTGATGATACCGAAGACCTACACAGAATGAGAAGGAGGTCTGTCCCGAAACAGCGTGTCAGGCGGCCTGTCAACAGCTCTCTCTGGCGACATGTCAACACACACACACACACACACGACGCGTCTGCGCACACAACTGCGAGACGCACATACAGGTCACATTGTGTTAGGGGAGCTTGTGATAATTAGCTACCGTCGGCGAGGCGAAAACGTCACGTGCACAACCAAATTACACGCCAGCAAACATGGCCGGTGGAGAGGGTTTTAATTAGAGCACGACCGGCACAGAACCGGCAACCCGCTTGTAATTGACTTTGTAAAGTGGAGGTAATAAACATGTAAATCTGTGTGTTTGAGTGTGTGTGTGTGTGGTGTGTGTGTGTGTGTGCGTGCGTGCGTGCGTGTGTGCGTGCGTGCGCGTGCGTGTGTGTGTGTGTGATAGGGTGGCACGATCAATCAATAAAGAGGATGAATGCCTCTGGGATAGATTAGCCAGGCGGAAGCCCTCTTCCTGTCAAGGTCAGAGATGCTCGGCAATCGATTAGTCAGGCCTGAAGACTCGTAGCTTCCACCCAAACGAAGACCTCACTATACCTGATGTACTTAAGTTAAACTTATCAACTACCCACTAATAGATTTCATCAGATTACATCTTACATTCAATTATTCATGATGATGATGTGATGAAGCACATGCTTTTATCTAAAGCGATGTAGTGAATTGAGATACATGTTATTAAGGAACATGTAAGGGTTAGGGGGCATCACAGGCAGAGTGTGTTAATTTGGGCTAAGGGGTCTTAAAATATAATGAATAAACTAAATGCAATTTTTACTTTGTTACCTGAGTATTTTGGGGGCAGAAATTATGTTTCCTGTTTTTCAGAGAATCTTTTTCTAAAACCCAATGGAACAAAAGTTATCTGTCCTATCGTTCGCTTTGTCTGTGAAGAGAAAGGAAAAAAGATCGGAGTCAAAACAGAACTCATCACGTTTCACCCCTGATCCACCTTGGCTGGTGGCCTCTTCATCATTATCCTCATCCTCACCATCATCATGACCACCATCACCACTTCATGTTTTTGCCACTACTGTATGATTCCAATGTTCCTGCTCATCCAGTCTTCAGGCCCCGCCCCCATGCAGCACGGTCCTCTGCGCTGCCTAGTTAGCTTGTTAGCTAGCGGCGCTTATTAGCCCAGTAGCCAGGTGGACGTTCCTACTGAGGAGGGCTTTGTTCTGTGAATATGCTCAAGGTCCATCTGTGGGGGGGCTGGGCGCGGATAGGGGGGGCGGGTTACCCATGGGGTCAAGCGTGGGTGTTGGAGGGGGGCGGGGTGGAGCTGTGGTAATCGCGACAAATGTGTTTTTATATGAGGGCGGGCGGTGGTTGGTGGCTGGCGGCTGGCAGGCCATGGTTTAATGGGTTCCTCCAGCGCGTCAGCGCTCCCCGAGGGGGGCGGGTGGTAAAATTACATCGCTCTCAGCCCAGACCGGGGACGGCGTCTCACCTGTCATCCTCCAGGACACGGCTCCCTGGGAGACGGAGCGCTGTGGAGCGTGTCCGCCGGTCGGCAGGAATCTCCATGGAACAATGTTCTCCTTGCCTCTGTCTCGTTCTCTTTCTTTTAGTCTTTCTTCTTTCCTTCCATCATTCTTTCTTTCTGGCATTTGATATTTCGTTCGGTGTATATTTTCTATCGACAAACAGAGTTCCCAGAGTATCTGTTAGCCAGGAATTAGACTCTCTTAAATTGTTTCTTTTTTTGCGCTCTACTCTCTACTCTCTCTCTCCTCTCTCTCTCTCTCTCTCTCTCTGTATCTCTGTATCTATCCACCTGTCTGTGTGTCTGTGTGTGTCTCTCTCTGTCTGTCCACCCCATCCATCCAACTGGACGGAGTGCAGCTGATCTTCTCCTCGCGGCGTTGTGTTGCGGGGGCGTCGGACGGTCATGTGACTCCTCCCCGCACGGCGAGCGGAGGTCTGACGAGCTCAGAGCCGAGGCTCCGCCACACACACACGCAGCAACTCCAAGAACTACTTAGTTCAGTGTGAAGGTGTCAGTATGGGGAGGAGAGGGAGACAGGGCGGGGGGGAGGAGGGGAGGAGAGGACAGGAGGGGGGGAGGGAGGGGAGGAGAGGACAGGAGGGGGGTAGAGGCAGACGGAGGAGGGTGTGGACAGAACAGAAGGAAAGGGAGGAAGATGGAGGCAGGGATTAAAGGAGGTGGGAGGAGAGGAGGAAATGGGAGCGAATAGGAGAGGATCAGACAGGGGAGTGGGGGGGGGGGGGGGGGAGGAGGAAAGAGAGCAGTAGCAAAGAGAGTGGAGTTAAGAGGAGAGGAGCAGGGAATACATTAAAACAGAGAAGATGAGATGAGAGGGGGGGAGGGGGGGAGGGAAGGAGACAGGTGATCGGAGAAGAGCAGGGAGGAGAGGAGTAGGAAGGAAACAAGGGAAGGAGGGAGGAGATGATGGCAAAGAAGAGGGGAGGACGGGAGAGGGAAGGAGGAGGAGGGGCGTGAGGCGGCCTGTGTGGTCTCCCGTCAGGTCAGGGCGCGGCGTCACCTGGCCGCGCCGCTCTGTAATTAGCCTCCTGGGGAGTTCTGACGTCTCGTCTGCTAACTCGCACGCCAGCCAGGGCCGGGCTCCCAGTGGAGGCAGGCCCCGGGGTCCTGAGGAGGAGCATGAAGGCAGAGGAGCCCTCACTGGGGTGGATGCCCTCTGACGGGTAGTCTGAGGTGAGCTACGATGCTAACGACAAGAGAGCGCCAAATAGGCTAGAGAAGTGAACCGGAACGCTGTGGAACAGAACAGTTCAGACTTACGTAACTTAAGTAACTTTTCAACTTTTCAAGTGCAACTGTATATATATATAATATATCTGTTGGCAAAAGACACTCTAGTCTTGTGGGACCGTGTGTATGTGCAAACGTACACACACAGAGGCACACACAGACATAGCTGTTCTATAGCCAGACAGAACACACAAGCAGTCAGGCAAGCACACACACGCACACACAAATAGCCAGGTAGGCACGCACGCACTAGCCCATCTTCTGTGAGACAGAACACACACACACACACACACACACACACACACACACACACACACACACACATAAATACTCAATCCCACCATCCACAGAATACCATCTCCACAGCAAGACAGAGACACACACACACATACACACTTTCCTCTCCACAGCCAGAAATAGAAACAGCCATCTTCGCCTGAGACGTAATTTTGTCTCTTCTTTTGTGCTCGCTTGCTGGAACACTTCCGTCTGCCTTACACAAGCACACACAAACACACGCACATATACAGAAAATGTTCTAATTTTATTCGGGCCACATTGCATGTGACACATTTAGAAGTGCAAGTGTGTGTCCTTGTGTGCATGCACACACGAGTCTGTCCTGAACAGTGGAATTATTACATAAAGATTTGCTTTGACTACTGGCTCCACAGCATGGCATATCAGTGAGCCCAGACGCTAATTCAAACTGATAATGTGCAAGCTTATCGTTGGTATAAAATATAATAAAAATGATGAAGTTATGGTTAGATATGTTTTGTGTCCGAATGCTTTTTTTGGAGAACAGTCTCTTAGTTGTTGATTTTCTCCGGAGCAGTGCAAGCTTGCTATTTTCTCCAGCCTGACCTCTGACCTTCGACCTGCCAAAGGTCTTTGTTGGCTCAGCCGTCCTGCTGGCTCCTTTGATCAGCTGACATCACCTGGCCCAGATCACATGACCAGGGAGTGGGCTAAGGTACAATCCCATTGGGGACACACACACACACACACACACACACACACACACACACATACACACACACACACACACACACACACACACACACACACACACACACACACACACACACACACACACACACACACACACACACACACACACACACACTTCTTTTTTGAGAAGACCCATTTAGAACACGTTACCTCCATGTACAAATCAAACCCATGTCTGAAGACCGCTCTGACCCGGGCGGACTCCTGCTTCACCGTAACCCCTGGGCTCCACTGAAAATGTGTCGCTCAGCCATCGGTGATCCATCAACCATCCACTTGCCGTTACATGCGCTCCATAGGGGGCAACGTCAGAAACAATCAATGCACAGAGAACGATGTCATCGCGTATGAGTGATCGTTCCCGTTTACTTCCTTCAGTTCGGACGGAGCCAGTAGCAAACCGCAGTGGACATCGTTCACTTGATCTTCAGGGCAGTGTTTCCCCAAACGGATGCGAAAGCCGACGGAACGCTCGTTAAACGCTCCCAGGAAGCTTCCGGAAGGAACAGATTGATAGTTATCTAACGCTGGTCTATAGTCGTGTCCTGTTCATTAATCACAAGGCAAGGTTAGGGAAAAGGTCACAGAGGACCTCCTTGTTGACATGTCTGGAAGCCTCCATGTACCTGACCTTCAGCCTCCTCGCCGGGGAACACACAGGGTATTTATACTCAGGGAAACACACTTGTCCTGTAACCGGCTCCCTCTTACTGAATACTGCCAGGAAACGGTCGACCCTCACTTCCTGTAACCCGAGCCTCCGGTAAACCTAGCTAAGTGTAGTATCTCACAGGGTCGAGGATTCGAACACACACATGATCAAAAGGGGGATGGGGTCGTGGTGTTTGACTTCCAGCCAAAAGGTTTTTGGTTCAATATATCTAAGTCTACATGTAGGCATCATAGAGAGGAAGGAAATCCTCTGCAAGTCTCATTGGTTAAAGCCATGTGCTTAATAGTCATAGCAAACAGAATCCTAGCCAGCTCTATTACAGACCCGCTGAACAGGAAGTTGCTCTCGGAGCGCGAGCCAACATCCTGGCTCGAACTTCTCATCGGATCCTGTTTCAGAGCGTATTAGTTCCCAGGACCTTGTTGCAACTAATTGCATTGATTAGCCCGAACTTCATCAACTGCCTTTAATTACATTCCCTCTGTGATGATCTGCTAAGCCTGCAGCCCGGCGTCGGCTCCGCTGGAATTGAATCAGCCGCAGCACAGCCACACACCCATACAGTGAAAGCCCCAGCGCTGGGCTAGCCTCATCTATAGCTACCATGGCTATGTCGAGGGCTCTGTGCTAGTCGCTGGTCTCACTATTAATGCTGTGACTCGTAAAATAATATCCATCATATGATCAATTACCTAACCATACTGGATCCCAGGTCTGTTCATGACGTAGCAGGGATGTGGTTGGAAAATGGATGCCTGTTGTTCAGACGTCAACAGCGCTGTCATCTCGACACTTCAATTCCAAGAGGACCAGAGGATTCAAACCAGCAATCATCCCCCCCCCCCCTCAACGTCTTTGAGATTCCCCATCTGAGCCGATGCCCCCGGTCTAAAAAAAGCAACACCTCGACAGCTCCAGGCGGGTGAGAGACGTTTGGGTTGGGGTGTGAACCTGTTTGTCTGCTGAGTCTGTGTCTGACAAGCCTGACAAAACAAAGTGTTGTTCGCCCACCAGGTCCATAATGCACTTTAGGAGGGAGGGATGGAGGGAGGGAGGGATGGATGGAGGGATGGATGGATGGAGGGAAGGAGGGATGGATGGATGGATGGATGGATGGATGGATGGATGGATGGATGGATGGATGGATGGATGGATGGAGGGAGGGAGGGAGGGAGGGAGGGAGGGAGGGAGGGAGGGAGGGATGGATGGATGGATGGATGGATGGATGGATGGATGGATGGAGGATGGCGGATGGAGGGATAGATTGATGGAGAGTTGATGGATGATGGGTGGAGGAATGATGGACAGATGGATGAGGAGGGTTGAGGAGGGATGGAGAGTTGATGGTGATGGATGGATGTTGGATGGATAAGGAGACCGGCCCAATGTCATCTGAAGGTCGTGCCGGCTGCCCTCCCCCCAGCGAGGGGACACATTAAGGATATGATTAGGAAGAAGAATATAGAGAAGATTATCAGCAAACATTTGAGTATTACTGCACACATGAAAGCACTCTCCCATGTGTGCACCTTCTGAGCAGAGGCATGGCTGGTAGCACACACACACACACACACACACACACACACACACACACACACACACACACACACACACACACACACACACACACACACACACACACACACACACACACACACACACAACGTACTTACAGGAAAGTACAGCAGCAGCGCTCCACACAGGATGGCCTCCAGCAGAATCAGCCCAGACGCCCGGATGCCCTGTCCAATCGAAGGGAAGCAATCAGAACGGGGCCATTCATTGGCTGTTCAGCAAAAACATGCCTCAAGTCTCAACACACACGGTCTGATTACAAGGAGCGCATACAATAGAGTGAAATATGAAGAAGGACGGCACAGGACAACATCAATCAGCCTGGAATCGAACTTAAAAGACAGTGGAGATGACGCTACGAGACATTTAGAGCACATTTAGAGCAGAAAAAACTCAATCCATACATTTCACACTCAAACAAACGGCTTAAAATATAAGCTACGACATTATAATTGCTCATGGAGGTAGATGAGTCAAAAGAAGCTGTACTGTACATGACTGACCTCCGGCCGAACCATAAATCCAAAACGTAACACTAAAATAGGAGCTAGTCCCTACTAGTTGCTAGGGGCAGTGTAAAGTGTTTAGCCAACAGACACACACTGCAATACAGCAAGGAAAGTACAACGGCGGAGAGCCAGTGAAACAGAAGTGAAATATTTAGCCCAGGGGACGTTTTATCTGGGCGCTCACCCTTTCAAAGGCATTCTGCGCACCCCTTCTGAACACATTCAACTACGTGTCTGCGCTCTGTTTCACGCAGCGCTGCAGGGGCTTTCAGAGAGAGAGGGGCCGCGGAGCCGTCCATTAGAAGGTAGGTTTAGGAGATGAATAAAGGAGGGAGCTGGGGGAGAGAGAGAGAGCCCGGCTCCCAGCCTCACAGGGAGAATGTTGATCTGTTTTGTTGGCAGGAGGGGGAACACCACATTTTGGCGCAGGAGAAAATGGAGATCTTCTCACTCAACTGTACACTATATAGAATAGTGTTGTGACTCAGAAATCATCTATTGAATTTCTGTAATGACTATACATGACAGAATATTTTATGTAAATATTTTAACTGTGGCAGGTTAAGGTTTCTTTACGAAGAAATACAAATAAAGGTTTATTCAATTCAGGCTTGGTACCAATACATATTTAGTTCTTGTTCCAGGCAGAACTGCACTTTCTCAGCCATTTCAAATTATTCCAAAGCTTTCATTGAAACTGCCCACGTACATCATCACTGTTTAATTCATTCAGAGTGCGTCGATGGCCAGAACATCATGGCCATAAGGGAGAGCATGAATTATGAGTCAGAATATGACTCATATTTAAATACCCCACACTCAGCGATAAATACAAGCATACAATGAAATTGGGCCGCAAACTGTACTTTGAAACTATAGCCGCAAGGATAAGATAAACAAAACATTGTGCGTCAATAGTTGTAATTCTATCGTGTATAAGCACTATCTTTGGAGTAGCACTTGACTCTTATTTGAACCAAAATAAACCTTGTTTCAGATTTTTCAGAGCTACTCTCCTGCACTCCAGTTAGTGGCAGGATATTGTTGGGGTCGGTTGTTTGACTCACAGCAGATAGTCACTAGTAGTTTACTGTAAATTCACTTTGGAAAAAGTATCTTCTAAATGATTTCATAGTACGATAGTAGACGAATTTGTGTGATTTGGAGGTCTCTTTGGATAAACGGGCCTAATGACTACATGGCATAATTGTTGGATTATGTTAATAAAGAAGAAGAAAAACACATAGTAATATAAGTATGATACACAAAATGAGATTGCTGCATTCAACCGATCATAAATAAAGGGTCTGGTTAGTGACTGGTTAGTTGGTCAAATAGTACGATTGGATAACAGCATTAGCTAAGCGACTAAATAGTCCAATACTAGTCTAATTGGATAAAAACTGCAAGGTTCTAAACGTCATCAAACCGTTTCCACGGTGACGCACTACCCTAGTTACCAAAGAGTAAAAAAGTAGGAGGCTGTACCTTGTTCCTGCGGTAGCGGTAGACCAGCACCATGCTGGCAAAGAGCAGCAGCATGCACATGCACTGGAAGGCCAGCACGGCCAGGCGCAACGGGCCGTCGTCGCGCGCCAGGCAGGGGGTGTCGTCCCGGCAGTACGCGCAGCCCTCCGCGCAGGGCATGCAGGCGCTGGAGGACGACGAGGGTCCGGCCTCGTCCCCCACAGGGCTGCTGTCCTCCCTCTGGGACGGTCTCCCAGCCTCGGCCTCCCCTGTGGAAACACAGGAAGAAGATCGACGTCGGCTCGATGGGTCAACTTTGAGTTTATCTGACCTTCATTCAACCTTTATTTGACATTGGCCAGTTTTTCAGCCTCCGTAGATCTTTTCTCGTAGCTCCATTTGACTATATTTGGCCATAAAGGTCGGGTGACCTTGGAGAAACAGGCCAGAATTTATCGATTTTGAAAGTATCCAAATGAACAAATCCCACCCCTGACTGATCCGATCCCCCAACACGCGGGACTAGCTCGCTTGCTCTAGCAAAAGGCCTGCCTAGCCTTGCCTTGTGGAAGACTTTGGTTGTGCACAATTAGTGTGCACAGGTAGGTAGTTAGAGAGACAAGCATGCCATCCATTAGTTTCAGACGCAATGATTGGACGGGCTTATAACAGGCCTAAGACTTCCACAGAAGACACCTACTAATATTGTTAATATGATGAAATACATTTTTCCGAAGAAGAAGGTTACTTGCGTCCTTCCCTCGGCGCGACCAGTGTCCTGTCAGCTATTAAGAGACAGATCTTAAAGTGTGAACATGAGTAGTCAACATCCGACCCCCTGGTCATGGCCGGCATGAAGTCGGAGGATCAGCCTCATATGGATGAGCAGTGGATATCGCTTAGCCCAGGAAGCTAAAGCACACAGAAACATACTGCGCTGCAATATATTGTTAAACCAAGGACATGCTAGGATAGCGCTATTTGCATGTTCTAACCTTTCTTGATTGATACAAAATATGGTGGTGGTGGTGGTGGTGGTGGTGGTGGTGGTGGTGGTGGTGGTGGTGGGGGTGGTGGTGGTGGTGGTAGAGGTTGTGAGGGGATGGTTAGGGTGAAGTGGGTCTATGGTGGTGATTGTGAAGTGGGTCTATGGTGGTGGTGGTGGTGAAGTGGCTCTATGGTGGTGGTGGTGAAGTGGCTCTATGGTGGTGGTGGTGAAGTGG
The DNA here is from genome assembly GCF_026213295.1 of Gadus chalcogrammus. NCBI lineage: Eukaryota > Metazoa > Chordata > Actinopteri > Gadiformes > Gadidae > Gadus > Gadus chalcogrammus. The sequence goes on along the minus strand of NC_079434.1, from coordinate 7,545,930 downwards.
GTCTATGGTGGTGGTGGTGAAGTGGGTCTATGGTGGTGGTGGTGAAGTGGGTCTATGGTGGTGGTGGTGAAGTGGGTCTATGGTGGTGGTGGTGAAGTGGGTCTATGGTGGTGGTGGTGAAGTGGGTCTATGGTGGTGGTGAAGTGGCTCTATGGTGGTGGTGGTGAAGTGGGTCTATGGTGGTGGTGGTGAAGTGGCTCTATGGTGGTGGTGGTGAAGTGGCTCTATGGTGGTGGTGGTGGTGAAGTGGCTCTATGGTGGTGGTGGTGAAGTGGCTCTATGGTGGTGGTGGTGAAGTGGCTCTGTGTGGTGGTGAGTGGTCTATGGGTGGTGGTGAAGTGGCTCTATGGTGGGTGATGGTGAAGTGGGTCTATGGTGGTGAGTGGTGAAGTGGCTCTATGGTGTTGTGGTGGATTGCTCTTGGTGGTGGTGGTGAAGTGGCTCTATGGTGGTGGTGGTGAAGTGGGTCTATGGTGGTGGTGGTGAAGAGGGGGTGTGATGCTAGGTTGGGTGGGGTGGGGGTGGTCATGATTGTGGGGGTAATGGTGAGGTGTTAGAGTTCGTAGTGGTGGGAGGATAGTGGTGGTGTTGATGGTGGTGGTGGTGGAGGTGGTCGTGGTGGGTGGTCGTGGTGGGTGGTGGTGGTGGTGGTGGTGGGTGGTGGCGAAGGGACTGCTGGTGCTGCGGTGGGGGGGGGGGGGGGGGGGGGGCTGACGGAAGTGATGGACGGGTGGTTTAAATGTGTTAGACTCAGAGGTTCAGAAGATCCCAGGAGGTCATGTGAGAAAGTGAGAGAATTAAAGTCGGTGGTACTTCAATAAGCAACCCCTGTGCCCTCTCACAACACCAGGCTCCTCTTCTCAGAAGATAAATGGAGCAAAGGGGAAATGGTTACGAGAGAAAGGGAAAGGTTTCTATTGGCTGAGGAGCCCAGAGGAGGGAAGTGAAGCCGCGAGGATGGCCCGCATGGCAGCAGAGATAAAGGAGGCTGGGTTTAAAAAAGACGCTTTATGGGGAAAACACCCTTTGTCTCTGAGATTTAGAGGGATTTGGCCTTTGAAAGAAACAAACAAATAACGTCCATATTCCCCAAACACTCAGTGACTCAGTCGCAATGACTCATACTCACACTATAGCTCCGTCTCATTGGCTGTTTGCTCTTCCGGCTGACTGACGGCCACGCAGAGCTGAGCTAACTTATGTAGCGAGAGAGGTGCTCTGCAGCGGAGGGAGAGTGGGGCTGACTCTCTTCCCTCTGCCCAGAAGAGTGCAGGATGTGGTGGTTGGTTTTGGGGGCCTTGTGATAGGACATACTGTTGGCTACACTCTATAACACGTCTTACCTTGGTTCACTACGAGTGCCTTCCTTTTACGGATACAAACATTTCGATGATGGGACGATGCAAATTTAGACAATGTGTACATATATTATGAGAGCTCACATCTGTTCAGCTATTTATTTCCATATTCTGTTTGTTGGTCTTGTTCTAATGCATGGTTGGTTGTTTGAGGGTTAAAGGAAATAAAAAGATAATAAACGAAAACTATATTCTCTATGCCATACACAAATAACTGCCATTCCTCTTTTTTCCTCTCAATTTCAGTTTCAATTTCAGTTTTACTTTCGGTTTCAGTTGCAAGCACCAAATATAAGAGGGCGCATCAACTTACTTGTGAACCCATTGACAGCCACACGGTTGGGATGGTAGAAGCCTCTCCGGCAGAGGCAGGTGTATTTGTCCAGGACGAACCCATGACCACCGATGGGCAGGCACTGAAAGCAGACGGAAAGCACACTTTGGTTAGTAGGGGAGGGGGAGAAACATTGATTCAAGTGAGTATCGGGATTCTTTGCCTCCCAAATACGAGTAAAGGATTGGGGAAAATTATTATTTTTATGAAAACAAATTAACCCAGAAATGTCAATGTAATCTAAGTGGGGACATAGTAATGGTACCTTCCTACAGAGGTTGCCATCGTGGATTCCCCTATGGTTGATTTGCATCAAATAAGCCATTTTCAGATATAAAACAATGTGGACAGTGGACCTATAGAACATCTACCCCCAGATTATACACATCAGGTAAAAGATATAATCACACCGAATTGATTTGTTTTAAGGGTTGTAATATTGTGTCCTGAGGTCCCTGTCAATTCCCATCTCTACTGGTAAGGCATTGAGAGAACAAGACATGCTAACATGCAGAAGGCCAATTGCTCTCGCAATCACATTTTCACATTTCAAAATTCATACAATAACCCTAACCCGACCAGAAGCATACAAATGCATGCACCTGCAACACATACGCGAAGATCTCTACTCAACATTCAGAGAGGAAATTCAGAGAGGATATTCTAATTTGGAGAAGGCAATGTGATCTAATTAAGATTGATAGGACCTCAGCAAGGATTATCATATCCAGCACAAAGGAAGGTAACACTAAATGAATAACCAATTAAAAGGTGGTAAAAAACAATGTTTAATAAATGAACAGCCAAAATTGCTGAAATTGATTAAAAGTAAGTGATGACATTAAATTAGCCGTCTGAAGGTTATATGAGGTTAAATTATTGAATTTGAGTTTTCGGTTTTCTGTACCTGCATGCAGTCGATATTAAATTAGAGGGGCTCTATCGTCAGGTGAGGACTGAGATAGCAGAGCGGAGTCACTAAGAGTCCAACCTGGCCCGGTTTCAGCTGCCGTTCACCCCAATTAGCAGAGGTAATTAACATCTAGATGAAGAACCAAGCGTATTTGGTGCTTTAAAAAAAGGAACTGTTAATTCTCTGACTTCTGGGCTTTCCTCCGCTGTTCTGTGTGAAGAACACATTTAGGAAACTGATATAACACTATTGCATTCCCTGTGTATCACCTTCTTAATTTTTTCTATCTCTTCCTTCCTTCCATCCTGCCTTCCTTTCTTTGTTATTTCTTTAAGTTGCTAATTCCGCTGACACAAAGCATTCAACACAAAGTGATCCTCTGACCGAAGCTGTGCCTGCTTGGCCTACAGTGTAGACGCCACATCGGTTAACACCCAGCGTCCAGCATCTGTGATCGGGTCCCAGTGGTCAGAGGGCTCCGTCGGGTTGCTAAGCAGCTACATCTAAATCCAGCTCCAGTCCTGGAGCCCTGCACTGCACGCCTGGCTCTGCATGCCTGCACAGGGGCAGCTATTCCTGGGTCCACTGTCTCCCGCACCTGGGTGGAGGACTGGAGGTGTGAAGACATCTGAGCAGCAGACCAACGGGGGGGAGGGAAAGTATATGAAAGACACGTGCTCCTCCTCCGAGTGTTGGATGCCAGAGAGAGGAGAGTCTGATGGACGAGGCAATGGAGAGGATGTTGATCCACTGAATGTGGTGTCAACCATACAAGTGTCCCCAGGCTAGTGCACAGCTGTTAGGGGTTGCGGTTTGACCCCGCTGGCGGCCATTGTCTCTCCCTTACCGTCAAGCTGCTTTGTGGGAGTTTTCAACATAAAGCCAAAACCTGGACATGAAATGCATGAAATGCAAGTCCACCAGTGCTCACTGAAAGTTTGTCCAACCCAAATGTTTGTCACACAACACAACAATTGGCATGAAGTTAACCACAGTTCAACCCCTGTCAAGTCAATGCACGAACACAAGCTGTCCTATTGATGCTTGCATCACACGTCATTGTGTCTAGTACAAAGTCAGTGGAGCGCGTTGCCTATGTTATCAGTCCCACGTGGTAGGGGGGGCATATCATTAGCCGCCTTGCTCAAGGACGTCCCAGACAAGAACTCAGTGACATCCTTCTTGGTGGGACCTACACATTGTGTTATTATAATCTCTTCATTCTGATTGGCTCAAGTTGTTGCCAGCAGGTGACGATGTCATGTGATTCCACTACGGCTGGTGAAATAGTTTTGAAGCTTTGATATAGTTGCACAGGTTTTATATCAAAACGCACAGGAGACAAGACCCCTGTGAGTTTTATGATGTACCTCTAAACACACTTGAACAAGGACATTAGGCAAACACACTCACACAAGAACCAGGCATAATGCTTTGCAGCAAGGCTAACCAGTAGCTCATCTCTTTAACAGGTAGCACATTCAGCTCAATTTAGCCTCACCTGCTGGACGGAACGGACTGAGACGGGTGTCCTCTGGATCCGACTGTCTCTCTGTCTGTCCGTTTGTCTGTCTGTCTGTCTCTGTGGCATTTGCTAACACGTAAAAGTGCGTGCATGCTTTTTATTGATGGATTGTGGACCTGCATAATACTTAATACGCGTCAGGATGTGCATGGACGAGAGTGTGCACCACACACTGACAGAGGTATTATCTTAGGGCTACTCCATGCCTTTCCACAAAACAATGCATGCACACATATCAAATACAGACATGTATAAATGTTAATACAAGTAAGTGTGTGTGTGTGTGTGTGTGTGTGTACGTGTGTGTGCGTGTGTGCGTGCGTGCTTGCGTGTGTGTGTCTCTGGGCCAGGAATAGCCCGGCTGTGTGGTGCCAGCGGCAGAGGCGGTGATTTATCTCCGTGGCGACCGGGGAGTGTGTTGAGCAGCGCACACCGTCTCCCTGCTACCTGCCATCAGTCACACCTGATCACCGTGGCAACGCTGCCGCCCGGAGACAGAGGGACACATTCACACGCACACACACACACACACACACACACACACACACACACACACACACACACACACACACACACACACACACACACACACACACACACACACACACACATACACACAAACAAATCCACACACATACACCCACACAAACACACCCACAATCTCATTTCAAATAGGGCCCCTTGGGGCCGGGCGGTACAGCTTTGTGTGAGGGGCCCTTTGAGGTTACAAACATGTGTGTGTGTGTGTGTGTGTGTGTGCGTCTGTGTATTGGGGGTGGGGGATTTGGGTGTGTGCTACAAAGGATCTATTACGACTATTATTAGTAGTATTATATACTATTACTGTTATCTAATGCTATGGATGGATCTTTGAGGGCATCATCACATTTGAATAATAAAATGCACTTGAACTATAATAATGTGTTCCTTGTTCTTATTACCTGGATACACTGTAATTATCAGGATTAGATAGTACTAGTACTAAAACCACTAGAAATACTACTACTACAAGTGCAGGTAGCTTACGACTGTAGGGTAAGAAAGAGCACGAGAGAGAGAGAGCGAGAGAGGGAGAGCGAGAGCAAGAGCGAGAGCGAGAAAGAGAGAGAGATAGGATATTCTCATAATATATTTTTACATACTGTATATACTACTATTAATCCCTGATTCCCCTCTGCGGTAGTGTTTTGTTTACGTTGCAGTCGTAGCAGCTGGCAGTCATGTGTTCTCTGACCTTCTTATCACCATGGTGACATGTCTGTGACCTGCAGCCATGGCCTTCTGATTGGTCGGTGGACCTACAGCAGGGTCCTTCTGTCAGAAAACTTAAGACGGGTCAAACTCTCTCTCCATGTAATCCACTGCCTACATAGCTTTCCAGCCCCCTTAACTCTATGTTTTATACGCCTGCTGCATCTCTCTCGTTTTTCTACCTACTGTGTCAGTCTCTCTCTAGTTCCTTCTGCCTCTGTAACTCTCTCGCCCCCTTTACTCTTTGTTTTACACCTACTGTAGGTATGACATAATGTATCATATAATACATCGTATCCTATATACATGTATATATATATATATATATATATATATATATATACATGGGATATGACAGAATATAACCCCGTGTTGAGGCATGGGCACATGCTAATGAAGACATGCACATGTCACATTACCACACACAAGCACACATACACACACAAACATTCACAGACACACACACAAACATTGCCACACACATACACACACACATTTTGACGTGACATCAAAGCCACTCTCCTCTCGCCCCCTCCCCGATATGATAAAACACACCCCAGATTCCACAGCTCCTGGTAAATGATATGGAGGGGTGGCCATCTTTGCTGACCGGGAAGCTAGCAGCAGCTAGTCCGCTAATGAGGACCCCCACTCCAGCACACCCCCCCCCCCCCCGCCCAGCTCTCATACCCTGGGCCTAATCAGGTGGCGATTGGCCCCATGGTGGGCGTTCAGAGTGACCCTATGGAGCGTTGGAGACCCCAAGTTGGAGGTGGGGGCTGCAGTCTCTGGCTGGAGACTAATTTACCCTATATGTGTGTGTGTGTGTGGGTGTGTGCGTGTGTGCGCACGCTTGTGCGTGCCTGTGTGTGTACGGTATGTGTGTGTGTGTGTGTGTGTGTGTGTGTGTGTGTGTGTGTGTGTGTGTGTGTGTGTGTGTGTGTGTGTGTGTGTGTGTGTGTGGTGTGTGTGTGTGTGTTTATATATGAGTGTGCATTCGCATAATGTAAGTGCACATACAAGCGTGCGTCACAATATGCTGTCTGTGTGCCTTTGCATGCATGTGCGTGTTTGCATGCATGTGCACCATGCACGTGTGTTAGTGCGTGTGTGTGTGTGTGCATGAGAAGGGGATGTGTGTGTGTGCGGCTCAGGGGAGACAGGAGGAGAAGCAGTCAGTTGGTTCAGCACCAGGAGAGTTCCTCACGGTCTGCTGAGCACACACACGCACGCACACACAAACACACGCACACACATCCGGAACATTTTTGAGTAACTTACGTAACAACGCCCCCTACACTCACAGACCGCATGCACACACACACATAAGAACACACAGAGATACTAAATAAATAAACGCATTAAAGACCTCCAGGAAGAATACGCAGATTGTAAACCAAAATAAACACACACGCATAGCAAACACAATGTGAACACACAATCACAAAGAAAAACACACTAAGAGTACAAACAGACCCCCAAGCATGATAGCAAACAAACAGTAATCTATGTATTTGTGTTCATGTTGTGTGCATACTTCCTAGCGCACACAGTCACACACACACTCACACTCACACACACACACACACACACACACACACACACACACACACACACGCACCACACAAACACACACACACACACACACACACACACACACACACACACACACACACACACACACACACACACACACACACACACACACACCACACACACACACACACACACACACAAACACACACACACACATACGTTATAAAGAAACAGGAAAGCATGTTCCTTCTCTCCGCTTGGCAGGAAGCCAGACATACAGACAGACAGAGAGACAGCATGCCAGTTAGCCAGGCTGTCAGCCAGACAAGCCCACAGGTCCATCCAAACAAGGTAAACTACCTCCTGTTAGCCCCAGAGCTGCTGGCCAGGAACAGGGCCCCTGGCTCTGGACGTCATCCAGAAGCCAAGCCTCTCTCTCCACGCCAGCCAGCTAAACCCCCTGGCCCAGGGGGGCGGTGGTGGGGGTTAAACACCGCCATCAGGCTACGGCTAGCATAGATAAACACACCCGGCTTCATGTTTGCACCGCAAGAAGCCAGACACCGCAAGGCTTCTTCTGGAGATTATGGGAACAATGAAGTGTTGCTTTCCCCTGTTATAGGACTCGCATGCATGTGACTTGCATAACGCAGTGAATGACGTATTTTATGCCCTGCACGTGCTGGAGAGTTTTCCACATGATGTGTGAATCTACACCCCGTGTGGGTGTCAGGTCAGAGGAGGTGAAGATCCCTCCACTGCGTGGAGAACAACACGTTTCCCATATTAACATGCAGTGGCGGGGTCATGTTCGCCTCACCTCCTAGCATACGTTATTTTCCCTGCAACGGAGCAACGTGTGCTCCTTCTCCGACCCCATGTATGTGCCTGACTAGCAGGTCGAAGATTTATTTTCCCAACGATCCGCTTTTGAAGGGATTCTAGTAGAACGTCCGCCTTGTTTATCCCGATTGGCTCAGGGTCTTGATTAGTTCCTGATATTTGCATGCTATCCAGTCTGACCTGAGCATAGACAAATATTACTTGACTCGAGGTCGGAATTAAGAACGAGATTTTTATTTAGTCTGCAAGATTCAGACCGGGCACCTCATTATCGTTTCAACGTGCCAACGCATTCAGAGAGGGGTTATTGGACTCTGGGCCTCTGTCCAGAGTCCATGTGTGTGAGAGTCAGTTAGAGCCAGTGGATTGTTTGTGCGTCAGTGTTAGCCAGTAGATTGTGTGGGTTGTAGGCCATTCGATTTTGTGAGTTTGCTTAAACCAGTAGATTATGTGTGTTCCCTTTGCCAACAAATAGTGAGATTTTGTGGCAGACTACTTAGTAAAATTTGTCAAATTTTTGGAGCCCAGTAACTTTCAAATCTCATCCAGAAAGGCACTAAGTCCGATTCCCAATGGCTAAAGTCAACCCTCATGTAGGCTCCTTGAGCAAGCTGCTTGACTCCTCCTTAATGACCTGTATCTGAGAATGTCTGCCGATGGACTAAATAGCGAAAAGTAAACCCTCGATTAGGGCCCGACCGATATTGATTTTTAAGCGCCGATGCCGATGCCGATTATTTTCAGTGTTAATCATCCTCATCAACTGCAGTGCGTAATCACAGCTTGGGTCAAATAAATGATAGATCATTAGCAATGGTAGATCATCAGCAATTAGCTTTATCACAGTTGAGGGGGACATATTCTAGGTTGTAGCAATGCAAAGAATATTTAAATTGCTAATAAGGATACTGAAATTGTTCGCTACAGCTGTTTAGCTGTTTTGTTTACTGACGTGGTATATGATATATATATGCCATGTTCATTGATGTATTTGATGTAATGGATGTAAGAACCAGGTAACAGAAAAGCACAACATCAGGGAATCTCCCTTTGGAATGAACAGAAGTAGCTAATGGAACTGGCTTACTAAAAATACTAGCATAACTAGCTAAGATAAAGCGTGCGTTTGATTCCTACATCTTCCTCCTCAATCACGTCCCATTCTAGGGAACGTGACAGATGGTTATATAAAGTTTTGGATTTCTATCGTGTGTATATATATTGTGCAGAAGTATAATCTACTTCAGGGGGTACTCTTTGGTGGCGGAAAACCCTTTTGCCTCTCTGTTCCGTCTACTTTAATAGGGTTTCACGCTCCAATAGACGCCGGTGCTGAATTACTCCAAAGGCCTATTCCTATTCCTCTGCTGCTAATCATTAGGCGCTCGTGAATCGCTTGGCCACGTTTTTTTACCTTTGACTAAGCATTCTATAAATACAGACTTTTACGCCTGACGAGTAATAAAATACAAATAAAGAAAACTCCATTCCCAGTTCCATTAGATCAGTCACGGAACACGGAGCCCCGTCCCCCCAGGTTCCCCCGGCCCCGGAACCCACAGCCGCGTGCAGCGGAGTGGGGGTTTCTGTCGTGCGTTTGTGTGGTGTGTTTGTGGTGTGTGGATTTGTGTGTGTGTGTGTGTGTGGGTGTGAGTGGGTGTGTGTGGTGTGTGTGTGTGTGTGTGTGTGTGTGTGTGTGTGTGTGTGTGTGTGTGTGTGTGTGTGTGGTGTGTGTGTGTGTGTGTGTGTGTGTGTGTGTGTGTGTGTGTGTGTGTGTGTGTGTGTGTGTGTGTGTGCGTGCGTGCGTGCGTGCGTGGCGTCGGCCTGCTCCGTCTTTCCCAGGTACAATGCCTTGTTCAGAGTAGAGGGAGGGAGGGGGGAGGCCTCCCGGGGCGTGCGAGGCAGGGCTATTTATAGCTAACGACCAGGGGGTGGGGGTGACTAGAGGAGGAGGACGGGGGGGGTGGGGGGGGGGGGTGGAGAGGAAGGAGTAAGCATTTTCTCTGTGTTTTCGTTCTCATTATCGAGGGACCACTTGAGCTGCGAGGCGGACAGAAATAGACGAGGAAAGACGTGATACCCTCCCAAAACAACCGTTCAACCGTTTCTTACGTAAATAAATGTTTAAAAACATCTATGCATGCACGTTTGAATTAACTGTAATGAAGTCACTGTGAGGAGGCATGGGGTCATGTTCTCTACGGAAAACAATCGCTGAAACCTATTGGCTCGGCTCTATCTGGTCTCTCTGTCCTCCTGTCTGTCTGCCACGGTGTCTGTTCGTCAGTTTGCCGGACCATCTGTATGTCCCTCTGCCTGTATGTCTGTCAGTCCATAGCTTTTTTTACCTTGGTGTGCAAGGTGATGGTGGACAACATAGCAGGATGTCCTGATGGAGATGATACATTTGCAGCAGTGGGTTGGGTATTTGCAGGATGTGGAGGGAGGGGAGATGTTGAACACTGATTGCTCCATTAGTTCACCATCGCAGAGGTAGAGTGCAGCGTTATTGCGGCGTGATGGAGGCGTCAGCCAAGGTCAAGATATGGTGGTCAATGAAAAGACAGCCCCTCCAAGATGTTTCATAATAACACGACGAAGAAGGCCAAAAATAACTGCTCAGAGTCTCATCGAATGAACACACAGAGATTAGTGCTCCAACTGTTTCCTCACACAGCCTGCTCCACATTACGTGTCGAGGACAAAATGATCTCGCCAATGCCTTCTCTTGGTTAATTAGTGTACAGGTAAAGTGTCCTTCGATGACTTAGTCAGGCAAACAATTAATGCAGCAGTTGTTTCAAATGTACTTTGTCTACTGGTTACTTTCCAACTGGGCATTATTTGGTCTTAAAGGGGGAAATATTACACCACCGGATCCAGTATAGATCTAGGTGGAAATGCCCACTAGTGATGTCATATGGGGCAGATTTTCGAAACGGCTTGTAAGGCTAATCACACTCACACCTGGTGGTATAATATGTCCCCTTTAAACAATACAAAAATTAGGTGTAATATTTACTTCTGTTAATAATAATGAATGTATTCCCATCGTTGATGGAAACTAAGCCTCAACGCTCAGAAAGTACTCATGTTGTCTAATTCAAAGGGTCTTGAAGATGTTGAGTACTTGAATGAGAACTTGCCATTACAGTCTCAAGGGGTAAAGGCCTTTGAGACTGTAATGGTGATTAAGTGCTGTACCAATAAAATAAAATAAAAAAAATTTAATTGGTATTTTTCATTTGTATTAAAAATAATTTAACTCTAATCCATTATTCAAAATATAATTCACAATAAGTTTGTCAATTCAAGCAAAACTACCTTAAGTAAGATCATGTATTTTGAAATACAGTGTATGGTGAATGGGCTAAATCAAATATCGCCAAACAGCTCAGAAGAAGTACTTGAGCAAAAATTAAAAGTACTATATGTTCCATGTCACCGCCGCTTCGGTGGGCAGGGAGCCCCTAGACATGGTAACCACTCAGGCTATGAATCAGCGCCGTCAGGGCCCCGGGGCCCCCAGGGGGCCACAACGACGCCACTAGTTCTGAGCGATAAGCTAATTGATTGAAACATTCATCATTGGAGAACGGCAAACTCCAACACGCAAGCCGATCCTAAGACTTTGACGGGGAAAAAGGGAATGGAGCAACGCAGTGATGGGTTAGGGTTAGAGGTGCTGCTGGAGCGAATAGTGTCTTGATTCAAGATTGGTGCCCAACCTTCCCCTGCTTGGCTTTAAAACCTGTGTAAAGGGCCGGTGGTTGTCCACCAGGTGTCATTACAAGCCTTTTTCAAAATCCACCCTCAGGTGATATCCATAATGGGTGTGTCTGCCCCGATGTATGGCAGCGTGCCCGCCAAGCCAAGTGGTATATAGGCTTCGTCTTATTCACTGTATAATCCTGGCCACTTACCTATTCATATATAGGAGGAATGAGGAAAGCTTATTTTAAAGTTTTCATACTGGGCCGCAGCCAGCTCCATCGCAGTATTGCGACATGTCGTTTATTTTCCCTGACAGGAGAAGGCACGCCCTGGCCAAAGTGCCCCGATTGATTTTCCTGCAGCCGGAATTTCCAGTCATTACTGCAAGATAAATGTTCTTCTTGGAGGAATTTGTAACATTAATAATAATAGCATATTTTCAATATTGTATTCTCTCTGTCTGTGTTTCTCTTTCCAGCCACACCACGCCTTCCCTCGCTCTCTAATCCATCCAAATGGATTTTGACAAAGTAAAGATTAATGTAAAAAGAATGTGTTCTCTATCGATGGTGTTCAACACAGCATGAAGAAGGTGTGAAAGAAAGAGAAGGTCTCTCTTGAAAAAGAGTTTTAATCTCAATGAGACTTTTTACCTGGTAAAATAAAGGTTAAAAAGAAAGTCTGAAGGTTTGAGGTTTTGAACCGCAGATCTTCCAGTCTATTATGGCTTTCCATGAGGAAGGTGCCCCCGCCCTAACCTCTACCTACTCCTTAATGATATGAATCTAAAACTCACTGTAAGCCGATTTGGTCTGCTGAATAACTAATCAGTAAAGACTGAGTAACAGCTCCTCAGAGATGTTATAGCTCCCTTCCAGTCGACCGGCCCATCTGACAGCGATGGCTGAGACACCATCACTCTACTACCACAAGAAGCCTGTGTACAGGAACGCAGAGCACCACAGAAACACATTAAAAAGCCATTATCCACATTTTGGTGGAAAATAACCACTTTAACATGAAAACAGAGGGCAATGAACCCAAAACAATTCCCCGGTTGCATATAAATGGCTTCCCGACACCGTTAATTTGGTTTCACACCAGCGCGGTGATGTGGATCCAGATTATTCCGCAATGTTCTAATAATAGTTCAGATGTTGATAGCTCAACGGCTACGCACCCCCCCACACACACATACAAACACACACACACACACGGACACCATACAGAGAGCTGACCGACCAACCAACCAACCGACCGAGACATAGAGAGAGAGACGGACATAGAGATAGACAGAGGAATAGAGAGAGGGATATGGCTGATAGATAGATACGTCTATAGATGGATGGATGGATGGATGGATGGGTGGATGGATGGATGGATGGATGGATGGATGGATGGATGGATGGATGGATGGATGGATAGATGGATAGATAGAGAAATAGATAGATAGATAGATAGATAGATAGACAGACAGACAGACAGACAGACAGACAGACAGACAGACAGACAGACAGACAGACAGACAGACAGACAGACAGACAGACAGACAGACAGACAGACAGACAGACAGACAGACAGACAGACAGACAGACAGACAGACAGACAGACAGATAGATAGATAGATAGATAGATAGATAGATAGATAGATAGATAGATAGATAGATAGATAGATAGATAGATAGATAGATAGATAGATAGATAGATAGATAGATATATTCAGACAGACAAACAAACACATACAAACACTAGCACAACAGGATTGTGTACAGTATTGGCTCTCACAGCATGGTGAGTCTCATGTGTGCGGGTGTGTGTGCATAGTGATTAATTATTCAGGACGACTCACTGCCGTCCATTACATCACATGTATTATGAAGCACATTTTCGAAATTCTATCAGTGTTAATGGAGGACTAAGGTAATGGGTCAGCAGTATTAGGGCCATGGCAAAGACCAGATTACCAGTATCACAGCAACCGTAGACACTAGTGTCACCAGTATAACAGATCGCAACGTCACCAGTATCGACATACAACCATAATGTTGCCTCTTCCTGTCTTTGTTTTAGTCCGGTGCTGTGAACTACCCCCTCCCCAACCCCAAACAACTCGACTTAACTTAACGACAGATCACCAGGATCAGAGATCAATAGCGATCATCTTGGGTTAAAAATGTGCCCAATGATACAGTGTGATAATAGCAGGTCTATGCAACTGCAATTGAGTTGAGATTTACTTTACTCACAGTATGTGACAAAGAGATTAGCTAAACTAGGCTGTTGATTGATTGGTCGGTTGATCACTTCTTGTGACACCTTATTTCCAAGCGTAACTTTTCAGGTTGCCATGCCAACCAAAATTGTAGCAATGTTCACTGATGGCCACCGATAACACATGTATTCACTTCCAGTTTTTCACTTTCGAAGACAAAGATGTCAGAGTCTGTTTCACGGACCGTAGAGGCGGTTTGAGTTCATTGTTTAGACAGTTTAACTTGTTTTTGTGTTACCTTAACACTGCTCGCACCATGTTTCTTTGGCTGGCATTAAATACGTTAAAGCGTAGGTAAGATTTGAGAGTTGTAAAGCGGGAGGGAGCAGAAAAGAACAGAAGAATTCTGCACAATCAGAGGAAGGCGCGCACTCAACTTAAAATAGACTTTCTCACAGAGCATTTAGCTGACTAACGGCAGACAAAGTCGTATTTCTAGCAAACTACACTCCAATTACATCTCTTCCTTTTACCTACATCCTCATCCTCATCCTCATCGTCATCCGCTTATCCGGGGTCGGGTCGCGGGGGGAGCAGCTCAAGCAGGGGGCCCCAGACTTCCCTTTCCCGGGCCACATTGACCAGCTCTGACGGGGGGATCCCGAGGCGTTCCCAGGCCAGTGTTGAGATATAATCTCTCCACCTAGTCCTGGGTCTTCCCCGAGGTCTCCTCCCCACTGGACGTGCCTGAAACACCTCCCAAGGAAGGCGCCCAGTGGGCATCCTTACCAGATGCCCGAACCACCTCAGCTGACTCCTTTCTAAGTAAAGGAGCAGCGGCTCTAATCCGAGTTCCTCACGGATGGCTGAGCTTCTCACCCTATCCCTAAGGGAGCACCTTTAAATACCTACAGCACCTTTAAATTGTTCATACCAACTGTACATGTTCCAAGAGAGAGATGTCTGTTCTGATTGGCGGTTATTTAGTAGAAGTGTAGTGTAGAAGCAGTATATTAGCTCCTAATGTGGGCCTGAGAAGCCCTTTCGCTCAGTAATGGGGGCTTAAGTGCTCTACAAATAAAGTGGACTAGAGACTTGACAGTAAATCCTCCATGGGGATAATTCAACTTCACCGTTAAAAGAAAACCTTAAAGGGATATGCCGAGATATCTTTTAATTGGCGGTTGCCCGTCTTACCCAAATTCAGACGAGTTGTTTAATCCAAACTCATCATTGTGCATCCAGAAGGTGTGTTCTCTGGGTTAGCATTGAATTTCTGTTAGCAGCCTCCGTTGACTTCTAGAGTTACAGTAGCCTAGCTCCTGTTCATTTTCACTTTGAATTACTTTCCAAAGATCTCCAATGTGTTCCGAAAAGCCGCTTACTCAAACAACACAACAAGATTGTACTTTGTCGAGAAACTAGGGCTGGGCAAGTTAATGAGTTAATAACGCGTTAAATATGCATTCACGCAATCATATTTTAAAGCGATTAATACAAATTGACGCATTAACGCAAGCGCTCCTATTTAGTTTGAAAGGTTTTGCCCACAGAATGTCAACATTCATATCAGAAATGTTTTTTGGTTTTAGTTCCACTTCCACATTCAATTACACTTGCAGCGTGCAACTTGCAAGTGACAGCCTGTTTACAATTCCCAAATCTGTGGCACTACTTATTTAAATTTAACAACACTTGGAGTAACTGTTGGTTTACAATTGTACTAATTAACTGCCTGTTTAAAATTCATAAAAATCTGTGCTGTTCCGTAAGTTTCATAATCAGCCCACACTAAGTGAGTCAATAAAACTCCCTCAAGATCACTTGATCTAGTTTTTGCTTATTAATTACATCTGTTATGAATGATAATTCGTCATTCCATTTGATAATCTCATTTAATTTAAATTAGAGTGGAATTAAAATGTAATTTTAAAAGTGTGATTAATCACGAGATAACTCACCTATTGGTGAGTTATCTCGTGCTGTTATCTATGCCGTTAATCGCGATTAAAACTATTAATTTTTGCCCAGCCCTCCTGTTGACATTTAAATATCAAACATCTTATAACTGTTGACATCACAAGTTGCCAGTTTAACCTGTAGGCAGCTTAGGGCAAGGTACCTCACCCCTATCTGCACCTTAATGACCTAAGGCTGAAATCACTGTCCCATTTGACAACAATGCCTGGCGGCTAAATAACTAAATAATTAATCGTAAATAGACGTAGCACAGTGCGTTTGGAGGCGACCGTTGAGCTTTATGGCAGTCCAAGGAAGAGCAAATCAATGACCATTTGGGTCAGTGTCTTCAACACACTCACCTCCATGGTGGTTAGGTTGCATCGATGGGTTCCTGCAAACCAGCCGTCGGTGGAGCACTGGTCGATATCAACATCCTGTAGATTAATGTCCACGCGCACCACACCCCTGGAACGGAGAGGAGAGGAGCATTAAGTCCCTATTAAGAAGTGAAGGAAGGCGATTCGGTCTATAATGAGACAGGAACTACTGAGACTGTAAACTAAAATACAATAAGCTACATGCAATAACATTAAAAAGAAGAGATAGCGCTGGTTTTATTGATGTTTTGATATAGTATTTAGTATGTAGATAGTATTTATTGTGAATATGTTATGTTATCGTTTATGATAATTGTTAAAAAAAATTCTCCTGATGATCTCTTCGTTCGCTACAAAGATAAGTTAAAAACATTATTTTAAAGTAGACCTCCCTGAATTGATGAGTTACTCTGATAGCAAAGCGCTAAACGGCTAGCGGACGTGCCACGCATCCGAAAGCCGTACCAGCCCCAGGCTAAAAGGTTGTTAGACAAGCTTTCTCTCTCGCTAAACACACGGTTAGCTTGTGTTTGAAGATGTTGCGCATGGCACAATAAAAGCCTGTGATAGTGTCGTTCACATGACATTCCAGATAATGAAGCCCAATAGAAACAAAGAGCTTCAGAGCGCCTGAGTGACGTCTCGGTGAAAACAGCTTTGTGCTTTTCCGTCGCAGGGTTAGCTAAAATCATATTTCTCTGGATGGGCTGTCACTAGCACTTTATTGCTCTTTCAATTTTCCTCACACTTACACACAGACACAGAAGCACACACAGACACGCACACACACACACCCACACACCCACACACACACACAAATATCACACACACAAACACACACACACACGCACACAAATATCACACACACACACACACAAAATATCAAACAATATCACACGCACACTCACACACACAATATCACACACCGAACACACATTATTGTATTTGGTGAGTGTGAGGACAATCAATTTATCGTCACTTCAGAAGACCACCCTTCAACCACTTTGAAATAAATCCGGCAGTATAAATAATGTCCTCATCACTATTATCACTTGAGGGAATGAAGACATTTCGCACATAAACGCCCGTGATACGGTTAAGAATGATGTAACTCGTTTCAACAAGAACATAACATCACGCCGGATCCCACAACGCACACACACCCACACGCACACACCCACACACACACACACACACACACCTACACACACAAACAGCATTCTGCTGGTGCAGCACATTCCGGAGGTGCAGGAGAGTGGTTTGCCAGTTGAGCGGCGGGCGGTTCTAACCACCGCCGCGGTTAATAACGTCCACGGCGACCTACTTGCCCCCAGGCTAGATGAGCTCATCACATTGAGCCACGCGGCTCCTCGCGGCGCCAGGAGACATTACCTCCGCCTCACGACCTGTCTTATGTCATCATGTTCGGACTCACATGGCCACTCAGTGCTGCTTTAACATCTTGTAGTATAAGCACTCACACACAAACATACACATACAGGGGTGTTCACAGGAGCCCCCCCCACACACACACACAGACACACACACACACATACACACACACACACACATACACACACAAACACACACACACACACACACACATACAAACATGGATGGTTACTGGAGCTTACACACCCTCACACACACACGCACACACATACAG
Organism: Gadus chalcogrammus; assembly: GCF_026213295.1. Taxonomy (NCBI): domain Eukaryota; kingdom Metazoa; phylum Chordata; class Actinopteri; order Gadiformes; family Gadidae; genus Gadus; species Gadus chalcogrammus. Next base: position 7,528,239 of record NC_079434.1, on the reverse strand, counting down.
ACACAAACGCACACAAACACACAAATACATACTCTACATGGTTGTTCACAGGAGCCAACACACACGCACAAACACACACAAAAATACATGAATGTACGCATAGTACACACAAACACACAAACGTACAAACAAACACACACATACATGAGTGTACACATAGTATACACATACACACACACACAACATTTATGTGTGTCAAAATTGGTCACAGGAGTACACACGGTTGTTCGCATGAGCATAAATACCAAACACACACATTTGTTTACACAACAGGGCACAAACACAAATGCACAAAAGCATATAGATTCACTCAAAGACATGTGCACTCAATCTCACAGACACACACACATTGCAGGGCTGGTCCTCTCTCTGAAGTAATGCGGTGAATGCAAATAAGTCTTTAATCACGATCTACGACATGATGTCAAGCTTTCAGGAAGCACGTAGAGGATGATATTGTCTTCTTTCAACAGCGTGTATGTTTTCCTTAGCTCCTGAATCCCTGGGTGAAGAGTGTAAACACAAGGTATACAGATGGCACGTTCAAATCAAAGGCTTGTGAGGAGAAGAACAAAGTGTGCTCGGTGCAGTCATGTGCACGTATGGGGACATAGAGAGAGAGATGGGGACACCTCTGTGAAAGAGAACCAAATGTCCACGTGATTAAATGTGCATTAGAATTAACACTTACAGTTGAATATAATGGACTGCACAGGGCTGTTCTAGCTCGGGTCCCAGGGGGTCTAGCGACAGGGGGGTCGGCGGGGCCTATAGTTGCTGGTCGAGCCTGAAGGCTCATCACAGCAAGATAGAGACAGTTAAACAGATGTGTTTTCTCTCTCTCTCTCTCTCTCTCTCTCTCTCTCTCTCTCTCTCTCTCTCTCTCTCTCTCTCTCTCTCTCTCTTGCTCTCTCTCTCTCTCTCTCTCTCTCTCTCTCCTGTGCTAATTTAGGGGCTTGAGGGGGCCATACTTAAGGGACCCTATGGTTCTTTCCTTTTGATAAACCACCAAAGTGCATGGCTTGTGTGTTATTGTTAGCTCAAGCATGATGTGGTACAGTGGCATTACGTAAACTCACGTCGCTTTGATTCTGAGGAGGTCTTCTGACCTATAAAATAAGGTTATTCACAGTAAGTGTATCGAGAGAAAGGGCCTCCTCCTCTGTGTCTTTATCCCAAGATGGCCTTTGAGGTCGGGTTAAATTAACATTGAATACTACATCCTGAGCACCATACAGATTAAACTTTGGCATTGTTGAATAAGATGGTGATACAAATGGAGTTTTTAAGCCAAAGGAGAACCTGATTGAGGAGGAGAGGTGCGTATACACTGTCACCGCTAATTTGATAGCAAATCCATTTCTCCAGTGCAGTGGGGCCTGGGTGGTTCTGGTGGGAAGATATAGTTCAGTAAAGGGATTACTGGCCAGCTTCAAAGACGAAGAACTGGTTAATTCCGTTGGTCTTCTGTTACGAGCTGTCCAGATTATAAATAGTTGTAGGCTATACAGGCAGCATAAAGAAAACTTAAAAGGAATAAAAGGAGTTGATCTCACAACTGTACTTGAGCTCATCTCCTTAAAGTGTAAACTGTTAGTAATGCTAAAGTATAATTAAATTATTGTACTGGGCTTTATCCAACAGAATATAGGAAAGATTAACAGCCAAGACGTATGACTTGATGCACTTAAATGGGAACAAAAAGAAAAATTAAGTAATGTAAATAAATCTAAGACTTAGATTGAATGTGTTTAGTTTTGTTTAAGTGTGAAAAGCTTAATGTCCAACTAATTGGCCTGTGATTATGCTGAGCTATTAATATCCAACATTTAGAACAATTTAAAAAGGCCCACACATTTAACCTCCTTTAACATCCAACCCCAGGGGGATGAGCACAATGTAATTTTAGAGACGATTAACGATCCGTTGTACTAATTTTTAATTGCAAAACCTGCCACAGCATTTCATCCATTAAGGTCAGACGCTAATCGTGTAATGATGGAGTGCAGACGGACGCCGTCGAGAAAATCGCCGATGGAACTCGCCCGCCACCGCCTCCCGGAGCCAGGGGGACCTCGCTTTAACAAGTTCTGTCAGGACAGACAAGTGCTCTGCTGTCCGTCTGTCAGAGAAGACGGATGACCCCTTACGTGTTCCTCCGCTCCCCTATTTATTATTAAAGGGAAGAGCATGTTCTGTTGGACTTTTGACGGATTTGTTCATTAAAGAAATTTGACGAATCGGAGGTTAAGGGATTTCGATATTTTGGTCGTTTTGGGGGGCGAGGACTACTGACTGAAAGCGTTTGTTTCCAGCCGTTTTTGCCGAGGGACAGTCAACAGGGGAATGGACAAGTGGACTTGAATGATAATTTACTTCCAGAGTGTTGTGGTTGTGATTTGTATATCGGGAATGAAACCTCGTCTCTGCTTGCATACTTTTCCAAACTTCTGTTTGCTGTGGACTCAAACCCAAAGCCAGTTTGTACACTGATAATCCGACACTTGAATAACAGAAGTGCTTCCTGACCCATGGAGCGTCGTGTCTAATGAGCTTTCCGTCATCTTTTGTGTTTCCAAAAGTATTTTCCATAATCCTTCATCATTTACCCATCAACCCGGAACCCTTCTGTTCAAAAACAGTGGTAAACAGATCAGATAGATCACGCCCAGTGCCCCCAGTGGCTTGGTTTCACTGTGCCCAGATTACCAGAGGATTAAACTAAGGCCATTACAGAGTGAGAGTCCTCTGAGGCATACTGTAGCAGATTAGATCAGCTGCTGCTGGCCGTCGCTTCAATCCCCATATCAACTGATTCTATCCCTTATTAGCCATGTTATATAAGCCATATCAATTATTATAATACTATGTCGCGTAGCGTGTGCATGTGTGTGTCAGTGTGCAGTGGTATGTGTTGGGATGTTCCAAATTGCCAATTAGGTCTCCACCTGTCTTCCTTACAGGAATGTCAGGTCAAAAGTTTCCACAGCAGAGACACTGGAACACATAGGAGCACACCGGTCATCAGCCATCATTAAGGAAATACCATCGCTTCACTGTGGCTCTGCAAACTTGCAGAATCCTATCTACTGCTTTAGTCTTAATGTTGACCTTTACTGGCTGAGACAGGATTATTGACGATCTTTCTCTCTCTTTCACTCGCTATCCCTCTCTGTCTCTCCATCTCTCGCTCTCTCTCAATCTCTCTCTCTCTCTCTCTCTCTCTCTCTCTCTCTCTCTCTCTCTCTCTCTCTCTCTCTCCCTCTCTCTCTCCATCTCTATCTCTCCATCCATCTCTATCTCCATATCTCTCTCTTTCATTCTTTCCCTCTCCATCATTCTCTCTCTCGTCTCTCTGACTCTCTCTCTCGACTCTCTCTCTCTCTCTCTCTCTCTCTCTCTCTCTCTCTCTCTCTCTCTCTCTCTCTCTCTCTCTCTCTCTCTCTCTCTGGCGGATTCCCTCTGACGTCAATGAAGAAGTAGGAAACACCTTGGGGGGCGGGAGGTGGTAGGGGCGTGTTCCACATCATCCAATCCCATAGCTCGAAAAATATAACACAAATCACAAGAATGCAGAGCCTCCGATCGACCGGCTTGCTGGCGTCGTGACAAAGGCCTTGGGCTGCTCTGAATAATCCAACGTTATCAGACGTGTCTAATGTCCCAATGAAGTGCTGGTGTTGTCAGATTTATCAATGAATAAATCAAGGGATAAATGAATGCCCTTTCATCTTTCATGATCCACATGTCTTCCTCCGGACGCCCCACGGCATTGTGGGGGCTTCCCCTGCTTCTAGGTCTTGTTCTGCCGGAAACTGTCCACTCACTCATCCCCACTCTCGGCTCCCTCCCTCCCCCCAAGTGCTTCACTAGCACTGGGTTCCCCACTTTGTTCAGGCCGTGACTCACCTTGGGAGGGACTTTTGGTCTGGGACCCACCAAATATTTTGTCAAGTTTAAAAGCAAAAGTCATACAGTAAGCAAGTTGAGATTTCCCTACTGAATGTATGACTCTACTTACCGCACACTCTCACTCACTTCTCCCTCTCTTGCTCTCTCCGTCCCCCTCTCTCTCTCTCTCTCTCTCTCTCTCTCTCTCTCTCTCTCTCTCTCTCTCTCTCTCTCTCTCTCTCTCTCTCTCTCTCTCTCTCTCTCTTTCTCTTTCTGTGTGCATGCTGAAGTCAAATCTGCATATTTACATTAGTTCCAGGTGTTTGCTTGTGTGTGTGTGTGTGTGTGTGTGTGTGTGTGTGTGTGTGTGTGTGTGTGTGTGTGTGTGTGTGTGTGTGTGTGTGTGTGTGTGTGTGTGTGTGTGTGTGTGTGTGTGTGTGTGTGTGCATATGCGTGTGTAGGTTTGCGGTGTGTGTGTATGTGTGTGTGTGCGTGGGTGCGTGTGTGTGTGTGTGTGTCTGTGGGTGTATGTCCCTGCTGCAGCCTGTGCAGTCAGCCAATTAGGACTGCGCCTGTCCTCCACTAACATCTGAAAGACCAATAGATAGGCTCTACATAATATCGCTGCTCTCTACATAAATTGACCACATACACGCATATACAAACACAAACACACATACACACATACACACGTGTTGCCGTTGCTCAGAATACAGTAAAACAGTGTTTGGGGGCACCTGTGAGTAAAACCGACCAAGCTGACAGAATGGGGCCGCAGAGATAAACAGCCGACACCAATTAAAGAGATACCCGCACTCACACTGTAAACCTCACCAAACCATTCCCATTCCAACCACCATCCTACCACTCTCTCTCCCTCTCTCTCCCTCTCTCTCCCTCTCTCTCCCTCTCTCTCGAAAACTCACTCTCTTACACATACACTCTCATACTCATATACACTGCCTGCAAACACAAACTCACTGCACCACTGCACACACACAAGGGTAGTCACAGCACTTACAAACACATATACACACAAACACACACACACACACACACACACACACACACACACACACACACACACACACACACACACACACACACACACACACACACACACACACACACACACACACACACACGTTTTAATAATAATATCAGCTTCAAAGACAGGAAGTGAGTGAAGCATTAAAGGGTGGGGGTCGAGAAGGGGGGGGCAGGGGGTTGAGGAGGAGGAATCAAAATGGCCGTGCGGAGCTGTTGTTCTACACCGTTCATCATTAATTCAGCGCTGTATTGATTATGTATTTGCCTGGAGGAGAGGGAAGAGAGAGCCAGAAGAGCCCATGTCTTGTGTCTCAGAGCTCCTCGTCCTGTGACCAGACCACACAGGAGGGCTTCAGCCGCCTCAGTACTTAACTCTGCTAGGTGGAGAAGGATCCTCTGGATAGCTGGTTTGGATGTTTGACCCCCAGCCAAAAGGCTCTGTGTTCAAATCTTAGTGTCATCCTTGAGCAAGATTCCCTAACCCCCAATACCTCAATGAACTCAGTGTAGAGCACTTTGCTAAAAGGTTTTTATAATTGTGATACAGTTGAGGATATATGTTGATGCACGACATTGAGATGGTTTAACCTTTGTGAGGCATAGACCTTAAAAAACGAAAACAGAAATAAATAATGGAAAACATTTTCCATTGACAAGGTTCAGACTTACTATTTGGGTCATCCTTCATTGAGTTCAACACTTTTAAAAATGCCATAATGGAAGTGGTTGGGGGTATAAGATCTCTGTTTGATTCATGGTTTGTTTGCGTATTCACATACAACCCCAAAAAACAGAACAGACCGCCCTGTAAATGAATGAAGAGTTGTAAACCAGAGAGACAGAAGACCATTACAGAACAATCACTGCATGCTGCGAATCCTTTCAGATACACTGCTGGTCGTGAAACACTTGTGTATCAATTAAAGATTTATCCAACGCAGGCCATACAACCAGCAATCTGAATCAAATATTAAACACTGAGATGCCGGCCAGGATTATGAGGAGGTTTGAACGCACTGGTATTAGGAGATCCTACACAATGTCACAACTGGGTCTAAACGCACCGGTAGGAGGTATATCCTACACAGTGTCACAACTGTGTCTGAACGCACTGGTATTAGGAAATATATCCTACACAGTGTCACAACTGGGTCTAAACGCACTGGTAAGGAGATATCCTACACGGTGTCACAACTGGCATAAATGATCAAAAAAGTGTGTTTATTAGACAAGCTATTTCAAAATCGACCGCTCAGTGACATAACAAATGGGCGTGCCCACCCATGTGTATAATGGACAGGTCAACCTAATATCTTACCCACTGGACACACACACACACACACACACAGACACACACACACACACACACACACACACACACACACACACACACACACACACACACACACACACACACACACACACACACACACACACACACACACACTGAAAGAAGGGAAGAGGTGAAAGATGGAGCGATGATAGACGTTTAAATATAGCTTAACATATTGATTATAGACTATAGGCCTTGAAGAGAAACATACTGCATATTTGTAAACATTTTACAAATATCATGCAGTTACAATTAAAATACTTTTTAGGGAAAAAAAATTCTGTTATTAAACACATCTGCTCTGATGAAAATAAATTGCCCAGTGCGCTAAAATAGAAAAATGAATTAACGCTGCCAGGTGTTTCTTAGGCTAATACAGCGAGCTAATATAGTGAGCTATTTATAGCCCTATTGGCCCCTGACGTGACGAGTTCCCGCGCAGCTTGACTGACGAGGACAAGAAAATACTTCATACAACAACAAACGAGAGGAATCGGTGAGCTTGCAAAGAATAAAACGGTTAAGTGTCATATCTGTCCCCATACAGAGCAGTAAACTTGTAAAGTGGACGGATATGTCAGGCTACCAGCTAGCATGTGTTACCGTAGAAGTAGAGTTGCTTTGACACAAGTCAAGTTGCCCAGAGGCCATGTTGTTTGGGTCCTACCTGAAGTCTGGCGCCAGGCTGGCCTTGAGGCCGTAGAATCCAGCCGACAGGGTCAGGAGCCATCGGGGGACGAAGTTCCCGTTCTCACACTCCAGGTACGGGGCAGACCACTTGATGTTGGTTTTGTCTGGAATGAAACTCTCGCCTCTTTTCAAAGAATTGTCCACAGACGTGAAGTCCTGACTCAACACTCGCTTGTGAAAATTGGGCATTTTCCTGTTCTTCACGTCATGGTACCACTCGGTCTCCACCGTGCGGTCCTTCAGGTGCTGCTGGGCCGTGGCGGAAAGGTCCTGCAGAACGATCTCCCCGCCCGCCCGGGTCGCCTGAAGAAGCACCGAGGGCCCCGCGGAGGACGGCTCCGTGTTGAACGTGACCACCGCCCGGTGAATCTTCGGGTCTCCCTCCAGCACGCTCCTCACCAGGGCATGGTACCACTCGATGTCTCGCCGCAGACTCTGCTCCCTGGACCTGTTGGCCTGGAGCATCATGTTCAGGAAGTTTGTGGCGTGCACCACCGTGTCGAGCACGCTGCCCATGGAGGGATGAGGGCTCGCGTGTGACCTTGCCCGCAGAGAGGTGAGCTCGTATCTCCGGGAACAGTTGGCGTGTTTTAAAGTGCTGGAATCCCCCGTGTGTAGGAAAGCCGTGACCACCTTCGGGAGATGCCCACCGGTCTTCTGCGCGCGCTCCGCCGCATCTTTGGGGGAGCGGAGGGCGCTGAGGTGCGCGAGGCGAGGGTTGCTCCCAGTGCTGTTGTTCGCTGGCCGCCGTCTGACATCGCTCTCGCGCGCGGACCATTCTGCATATGTGTGACTTAATCCAATAACAATTCCCACTTGCAACAGCAACGTGAACCGGAAAACAGCCATCTCCCCCCCACCCCCCCACCCCCCAGTCGTTCAGAGCTGATGGGGGGAACTGGTATCAATCCGGGCGATTCCTCTCTAAACCATCACTTCTAGTGATGGATCAGCGAGCCCCAAGCTACGGTCCTCCACCAAGAAATCTATAATAACGTTTGAAATGGGCTCGTAAATTCCTCTGTTCTTCTTCTCCTCCTCCCCAGATGTCAGATCTCGCGCTCTGATGTGAGTATGCGCTTGGCGGCTGTGGCTTCTCCGATCGTCTCGCGTTTCGTGTGCGACCCAAGACACCAGCAAGACTGACCTGCCGTTCCGCCTGACGTCTTCAGCGGGTTAGATTGTGATGATGAGTGTCTCCTACATGGAGCGGGTTTGAGGGAAGTGAGGGAGTGGAAAAACCCGGTTATTTGGGTAGGAGTCGAGTCAGGCTACTTCACACTTGGATGACAAATACACTCCGCCCTCCTCCGACACAACAAGCAGTAACTAAACAGCGGAGACACCGCTGAGCCCGTCTCCTTGATTATCTTATAGGGCTCGTGAAGTGGGCTTGATTCGTGTTTGGTCGTTTCTGGTGTCAATCACGATGTCGCCTCCGCGTGGGGGTTCGACGGAGCGGCCGAGGAGCTGTCCGGTGCTGAGGGCTTCGTTCAGAATCACGGGTCGAGGTTAACGATCAGGACGATAACAGCTCCGATTAAAATAAAATCTGTCTTGCGATCGTTTGTTAAAAAAAAGGAAGAAAGCGAAGGTTGGCGGGATATGCGAGGCTGTGATTACGGATCGGATCGAGCCACGACTCCTATTCCTGCGATCCCGCGATCAAGCAGGATGGAGAGACATCGGAAATATGGTCTTTCCAGCTCCTCGCAATTACCGCTGCAGTTCATCGGTGTGTTGTGTATGGAAATGTGAAGGCTTGGCCTGGCGTCTCGCTGTAGTGATGCCTGGATGGCTGGTGGACGTGGTTATTGGCCGATATTACACAACATGGTTGATGACTCACCATTATTCCATTTATGAAATGAAAGCCTGTATTTTTTAGTACAGGTAGCTGATATCGACTGCAGACATCGATGATGATTATTGTGGTGATGATGATGATGATGATGATGAGGAAATGTTCAGTCCACGAATACATTTTTCTAAGGAAATACTCCAATGCTTACATAATTGCTTTGACTTGCATACATCAAACATTAAGTTTATTCGTCATTTCTAGTTGAATTATAAATGATTATGACTAAATCACTATTCATTTGAACTTTCTAATTTATATCAAGCTATTCAGACCATAAGCACATTAACCCCTTCAATTAATGCAAATACACCTGCCAAACACAAACTGAATTAAATTGTGACTTAACACCACTTATTGTTAGTGTCACAAACCCATGCCTTTATCTGAATTATGCCAGCATGTTGTAGCCTACGCTATATTTCATTATCTTGTGTTTTTCCAACTTTTCACCTGTTGTCTTATACGTTATGTTTTAAATTTTACACTTGAGTTATCTGGAAAATAATACAAAATAAATGCATGCATATTGACTTCTTTGGTTTGGTCAGGGTTAGGGTCCAACATGTATTTGAACATGAACATAAATTAAATATCAATTCATATAATAACATATCATATTGAAACAGAGCCATACAGTGTAAATGGGATTTCGGTCTGAAGTACACTTTTGATCAAAATGTGATAAATATTTCTATCCCTGAAGGATTGAAGTGAATTCTGGCAGTATTTTTTCTTTTCTTCTCTTTTCTCTATTTTTTGTAAGTTTCTCCCAACAAATAGACACAGCGCCCAAAAGGTTTAGTCAGACTGATATCACTGAAAAAAGCTTACATTTACGACCAGGCCATGGTCTCCAAACCAGTCCAATCCTGTATTATTTTGCAAACATCCCCGACACCTCGACCTGGCATCAATCTGTGGACCCCAAATTTAATCGGCGTGTGATTCCGATCGGAAAACTCATTTATGGTTAGGAAAAGGCATTGGGGGTTTGTGGATTTGTGGACTCTGTCTCTCTCTCTCTCGCTCTCTCTCTCTCTCTCTCTCTCTCTCTCTCTCTCGCTCTCGCTCTCGCTCTCGCTCTCGCTCTCTCTCTCTCTCTCTCTCTCTCTCTCTCTCTCTCTGACTCTCTCTCTCCCTCTCTTTCCCTCTTTCTCTACCTATTTCTCTTCATCCCTCATTCCACTGCTATCTCTGTCTTGGTCTTCCCCTATCTCGATCTCCCTAATTTCCTCCCTCCTCTCTATTTGTCCCTCTTTTACCAGTTTCACTTTCCTCTCCTTTTGTAACTGCTCATGCCCCTTTTGCTCTTCCTCTCTCCCCACCATTCTCTTTCACCACCCTCTCCTTCACACATCCCCCACATTCACCCCTGCTCTCTGTCTACCCCATCACCCCTCTCACCCACTCCCTCCACACCTACTACTGTCTCTCACTCCCTCTGCTGGAGAGACCTCTCTCTCCCGTCACGCTGGGTGACCGGTCGTCCGCTCGGTCGACAGCCGTGACGGAGGCTGACAGACCCCTAGTCAGCCTAGCATCTGCCTGGCCACCATCCGTGCATTTCACCATCCCCGTGTGCTACCATCCGCACACATGAGGCGTCCCGTCTTTACTTAAGCCTGCCACACTGGGATCCTGGAGGGACCCCTGATTCTATAGATTGTCCAAAGATTATACCGTTTTGCCGTTATGATCAAGATGTAAAGGGGAAACAGGATCCACATATTTCTATTATGCAAGTGTTACTTAACACTGAGACATACTGCAAGGTTAAATGTTATACATATATGCGTTTATTCAAATTTCATATTCATGCACCCGTTGGCTATTAATATGACTTACCACTGGTTACCAAGCCAGGCCGAGCTCGGCCTACCGACTCAGTCTGATGACAATGTAATAATAATAAATAAATAAATAAATAAAAACATTGAACTTTCACATCACTGCATTGAATGTTGTCTTTCAGATTTGACCCAAAAGTCCCAGTATAAGGTTAGGGTTAGGGTCATAATTAAATTATGGAAATATTGACGTATCAATTATATACATTATGGACAGTCTGGATCATATTCCAAACATGGATGTTTGTGCTGACCACTTCCTATTACGTAAACATTAAGCTGTTGCTTATGGACTTTGAGGTTTTCTTTCCAAATCATTATATTTCTGTGGCACTGTTCGAAGTCTTTGTTGTCATATGCATATTGCAGGTCGTCAGGCCTATTGCTGTCATGCATTACGTTATGTGCCGCATCACTGTCCTTCACTTCCTGTTTCTCCTCATCCTTTTCTGATGAACAACAAGAGAACAGCGTCAAAAACACCGGGAGGAAGGTGATCCCGTGTAACAACCCAAATACCATCACCAAGGTCATGATCTTAAAGAATGTCCTGAAGATATGGTTCTTGGACGCCGCCAGCACCACCACACCCAGAATGGTGGACAGCGCGCCTTGCATGATTGGATAGCCGAGCATGAAGAGCGCGTCCACCATCCTGCCGTTGGCACTGGGCTTCTTGCTGGAGACAAAGCAGTAGGAGATGTGCGCGGAGAAGTCCACGGTGAAGCCGATGCACACCACCAGGATGATCATGGAGACGGTGTCCAGCTTCACGCCCCACAGAGCCATGAAGCCGGTGACTCCCACGATCACCGAGCCGATGGAGACGGTGACCCAGATGGAGCAGAGCGGGTTGGGGATCAGCAGGAGTGAGATGACCAGCATGACTGCCGTGGTCACCCCGATGTTCAGCACTGTGCTGGGGACGATCACGGCGTACTGGTCGTAGTAGATGAACGCCGGGTGGAACATGATCAAAGGGGCCGCCCCGCATGTCTTCATTTTCTCTTCCAAACCATTCATCATTTTGATCTCCATCGAGGAGTTGGAGATGTGAACCGTTTGGATGAAGAAGCGCGATGCAGGAATGGTTCCTCTCGTGATGTTCACATCTTGCTTGAATTCCGGCACTGCCACGAAAAACTTTGGAAGGTTTGCCATGAAGCTTTTTTTGTTGTTGAGGTTGAGATTCATTTTCTTTCCGAAATTTTCGTACGCGTCCAGCCAGGATGTGTACAACCTTTTACTTACAAAGTCCAACTCTCTAAAGTCGTTAGTACATTTCCGGAGCTCTGAACGCTTTGTCGTGTCCCAATATGGAAAGGGCTCTCTCACAACAAGCATTACATTTGGACCAAAACCTGAAAAATATTTCCTGTCCCGTTCATAGTAACTAATGACATATGAATCATCGGCCGCTAAATCCTTTAGGTCTATGCCCTGCTCTACATGGAAGCAACCGTAGATGCTTCCAGCAAGGTAGCCAGCATATATCAGGATGACCGCAGCCTTAGCCCAAGGTTTGGTCAGCAGCGGACCATAATAGTTCTTGAAGAAATTATTTACAGGTTGAATCTTCTCTGCTCCAGTTTCCTTGTCGTAGTCTCCTCCCACGCAGCACAGGGTGTTCCAGGAAGAGGACTTAGCCGGGGCTTCGGTCGGCACTTTCATGTAGGTCAACCAGTGTCCGTTTCTTTCCTCTCGTCTCCCATTCAGAGCCATGAAGGCCCCGAAGAAGGTAATGTTGTAGACGTAGCAGAATATGATGGCCGTGCTCGTATACAGACAGAAGTACTGGATGGAAGGGAAGTCGGACATGAGGCCGATGTAGAAACCAAGCACGTCGGTGAGGGTGGTGATGGTGATGGACATTGCCGCCTCCTTGTAGGTGTGTGCCATTCGCTTGGGAACCGAGTCCTTGACGTTGGTGTTTTGCCAGTTAGAGACCATAATGAACATGTCGTCAACACCGATACCTGGAATGGGAAGATCAAGGCAAAGCAGTAAAACATCATGTCTTCTCAGGTGGCTAACATGTCATCATAAATAAGGGCTTGTTTATGAAAATGCTTACAGGCTCTTCACAGATGTGTCATAGTAGGGCAAACACAAATTATGGGTCTGCTCGGTACCAGGGCGCATGGTCCATGGTCAATGTGTGATATCTTCAATAGATTTAGTCTACTTCCCATGTCATGGTACTTAAAAACAGCCGGCTGATTATTTGTGTTATGAGTGACAGTAGTGTTTGTTCTACACTCTATTATCTGTAGCGCATGAAGAGATTTCTTAGTGCATAGAGCTGTTGTTTAAGTGCAATCCTCTGCCAATAATATCAATGTCACAGGCGACGTTCGCCTACTTCACCTCGCTAAATAATGAATATCAGTCGGCTTCAAAGTATGTTCGTATGCACTGGACCTTTATGAGACCTTTCAAGTGATTTTATTTGATACAAAAATCAGTCGTGGTCCCACATGCAGGTCATGCCACCAAGTGGAGTCCTGAGCCCTACGATCAGAAACACTGGTGTAGGCCATGGGCGTGGAGAACTGTTCCTCACCCAGGATGAGGAAGGGGGAGTTGGCCACCGTCATGACGAAGGGGACACCGGCGTAGAGCAGCAGGCCGAAAGAGGACAGCACGGCGAGGCCAGCAGAGAGGACCCCGATCAACGCCACCCACACCTTGTTCCTCACATTGTCCAGTCTACACAGGAGACGAGCAGGTAGCACAGTGACAACCATCCTTCCACATATGAACACATGGAAACCGGGACTCATAACAATCTAACTATTGAGGCTACCTCGAAGCTTGTTGAAGATTGGAAACAAAATGATGGGAATCATTTATCCTGACATAGAGGTAGACCTTTGTTTACTCATTCAAGGTTAGTTTTAGACATGGGCAATGCACATTAATAACCATGAAAATGTCAATGTGCCAGAATTAGCTGTTTATCTATTGTCCATCGGCCGATGTTGACAGGCCACATGCACCTAAAAAAACGTAACTCATAAGAACTAAAAGAACTATACCCATCTTTGTGCGAGTCAAAATATAAAATGACCCATTACACATAAAACATACACCTAAGGTATAACAAACAAATGGACATAAAACACATAAAACATATACTAAAAGTATAACAAACGGCAAGCAAAATTAATGAAATTATCCAAATAAAATGAAAGAAAGAAAAGTAGAACGGGGTGCGGATGGTATACATACGACAGTTACCAGATAAAACTGAGAAGTAGAGTAGTTAGCGGTGTGGTAATGTGGTTATTTTTCTCAATGTTGACAGGTCTGGCTACTGATTAGCCACTTCTTATTGTTCGATTTGAATGAGCAACATGTTTGATTGTCTCTAATGTAAGATGGTGTTGTGTACCTTGAATAGTTCAATAATGCATACCTTGAATGATTCATGTTTCTACTAGCTATGTATACAGGTGTGTAGTCCTCATTATACACCTGGGCAATAATCAGTGAGAGGGCTTGCACAGATGTCAAGTAACCTCAGACGTTTGTTCCTCTGTTTGACCCCGGGTGCTCCCCTTACCTCAGACAAGAGACCACAGAGAAGGTGATGGCGAGGGCGTAGGTTATGGAAAATAACGGGATCCCGTCAGCGGTCAGTTTGTCAATCTCCTCTTGTTTGGACTGGGATGTGTAGTAGGAGACCTAGGTTTCCACATCATTGATGAAATATGAACAAATACAAATTTGTAAATGGTTAGAGAATAAATGAAATGCGTTAAAGGCCTTGGCATTGATTCAAAACAATCTTGCCTGAGGATTTTTTCTAAATACATCTGTGATATCTATTATTCCTAAATGTATTTCACATACCATAACGTTTTTGTACCCATGGTCATTCAAGAAGGTTTTTTGGAACTGCTGAAGCCATTTTTCCACCCCTCCTTTGTTCTCCAGGAAGTACACTAACTTTACGGCCTTGGCAAAGTCGATGAGGCCGTTCTCTTTCCTTCTCACCCCGCCAATGGTGGAGCCCAGAAAGGTGTGCTTTGAGGGGGCTGATGAGTTGTGCACAGGATAGAAGATGTCCATGTGACCGATTTTGCTTGCGTCATACTCGATGATCTCAAGAAGGTCGTTTGGGACGCAGCCACCATTGACCTTTACGCACAAGGTGACAAAGGTCCACTTGTTTTCCACAACAGAGACGCTCTTGACCTTATGGTCCAGCTTTATTATATCTTCAAAGGCTTCTTTGGTCATTATGTTGGATTTTCCTTTGGCCACGGCGATGATGGTGGCGTAGTGGCCTTCACTGACCAGCCTCTGGCTGGAGAACTCTGACTTCTGCCTCGGAAAGTATTCTTGGACAACGGCTCTCGCTTTCTTGGAGGGTCCATCTCTCGGTGTGAATTGCAGTTCTATGTCGTTGTCTGTTCTTTTTTCAATGAAGTAAAACCCCCCTCCCAAAATGAAGGAGACCACCAGCGGAACGATGAAGAATCCGATGGGATAGGAGCCAACAAGTCCGCCCAATTTCTCAAAAAGTCGTGAGAGCGGCCTTTCCACGCAGTCTGTTCTTCTGCAGCCCATCCTGTGAGTAGCAGTGAACCCTGCGGTCTGTGGATTGAAGAACGATTTGAGGTCATTTTTATACCGTTTTTGTCAGTGTCACATGACCTAAACATTGTGTATTATATACCTGTCATGTGATTGGGGGGAAAACGTTGTCGCTTTTGCTTCATCCATTGTGATTCAATGGCTTACAGTAATTATGCCAGTGGATCAAGGGCTTCTTTTAAGAGCACTTCCTGGAGAATAAAAATAAACACTTTTGTTTGTTTAACGATAAGCTCAGGGGTTACTGCAGGGCAAAACTCAAGACAAAAAAGTCCAGTTGTTAATGTTTAGCCTTGAGACCAGGGCCGCTGCTGGCTGTTTCGGTGGGGGGGTGCCTTGGGGCCCTACACACTCTGCGTACTCTGCGTATAGGGAGCGGCGGGCCTGCTTGAGACCACAGAGTAATGGAACACTCCATTAAGAAGAGTGCCTTTGGTCTTGGCGTGTTAAGAATTTGTTGTCAATGCTATGTGACCTAACTTTCTCTCGTCGCCTTGGCAATTTCAATGTTTACTGTAATGTTTAGTAATGCTCTTAAAAAGTCCAGTTCAGATTAAAAATGTCTAACCAAACTTCCTGCAACTGGCAACTGCTTCTAAAATAATCACGAGATAACATTCTGAAATTGAGCCATTCAGAGCACGAACAGTGGCATAAAGCATCCGTGGTTATTTAAACTTGAGGGAACTAATAAATGACAACACTGTTTGCATCTGGTGAAGATGGTTTTATTTCAATATTACCATCGCTCACTTTTGGCATGTAGCAAACTATCAATTGACAACATTGACAACATTTTGTCAATGTTGTGGTCCATCCACTGTGTTTTAATAGCAGGGAAGGTATGCCAATAACCTCAATATCTTCATCACTTCAACGGTTATCAAACATTTCTGTAAATCCAGGCAAAACTAAAGAAGTACGTGGTATTTGAGCATAGTTGAAACCCTGAGGGAAATTACAGTAGGAAACACAATGAATGAAAGCAGCTGCCTGAGTGAAGAATAGTGTTTACAAATGGACTGAACCTTTCTAACCTCTAATTAATAAATAAGACCTAACAACAATGTGATTCATGCAAAACCAGAAAATCCACAACCGAGAGTTGAACGACCTGGTCTATTTCCTGAACTCCAGCTACCCTGGAAGAATCAAGAAAACACTGATTTAAAAGCCAGTGTTATAACTAAATAAGGCCTGTGTGAAATATATTAATAGTTCATGTCTTCAGGAGTGGGCATGCCAAGTTTGAAAAGGTGTGATTCCTGCTATTCACAGGTTTCTCGTGAATAGCAGTGTGAGACTGTGTGACTGTGATAAGAGACCTATGTAAATAAGCCCAAGGGGGTTTGACGTCAAGAAAGGAACACGAAACCAGTAGAAAACAGAATAATAGTTTATGTATGATGTATGGGCTTTGTGTGCACGCACTGCTCACTGATTAGTCTTGAACTTTACCAGAACTTAGGTTCTGCACATGGTTGTTTCTCTTTTTCAATGTCTTTTTATGAAGGACAATACATTTTTTTACCCTATTTTTCTCCTGTGTAATACGCTTGGGGCATTTTGGGACAATTCCAGGGTCATCTTTTGTCAAATGATGTGAAATACCATATTTTTTTGTGTTTAATTACAATATTCATTGTTCGATGATTGGTTTCGGGTCCAATTCATTTTTCAAAGACAGTTTTCACTTGATCATTCAAGAGAAAAATTAAATGTTTACTCAGTAACAGTTGGATGTAGAACTACTTCCCTTAATTTAAAACATAAATCAAGGTCCGTTGTGTTAAATCAAGGGTGCCATGTGAGAAGGTGAAATCCTCCCCCTTCTCACTGTCTCGCATTAGAGTAATTATTATTATTATTATTATTATTATTATATTGTGTGTGTGTGGGGGCGTGGGGGCGTGACCCCTTCGTTGTGGATCACCGCGCCTCACAGTGGCTGGGTAGCATGAAGGACTCAAATGCTTGCATCACCCGCTGGTTCTTGGCACTGCAGCCATTTCGTTTCACGGTGCAGTACCGAGCGGGAAAGCAGAATACTGTCGCAGACTTTGTGTCTCGCCATCCTGTTGGCGAAACTCCGGAGGTGGTGGGAAATGTGAGAAGGTGAAATCCTCCCCCTTCTCACTGTCTCGCATTAGAGTATTATTATTATTATTATTATTATTATATTGTGTGTGTGTGTGTGTGTGTGTGTGTGTGTGTGTGTGTGTGTGTGTGTGTGTGTGTGTGTGTGTGTGTGTGTGTGTGTGTGGGTGTGTGTGTGTGTGTGTGTGTGTGTGTGTGTGTGTGTGTGTGTGTGTGTATATATATTAGATTGGGCTGGTGTGAAGTTAGTCTTCCGTCCCGGTAGGGGGCAGTGTGGTAAGGTAGCTTTAGGTAAATGTTCCCCCAACTAATGGTCTGGCCCATACGGCCTTGATTGGGCCAATTGGCATTTCCCTATTTAAGGGCTGCTCATTTGGTGTTTGGAGGCTGAAGGTGGTGCTGGTTTGACGTGAGGCCAGTACGAAAGACGTATGTTTTGGTTATGATATCCTATGTTATGTTATCTTAGTTTTTGTTTGCTGACCGATGCAGTCACTGCAGAGAAGGCGTGAAAGATACATCATAATCCACGTCTGGAAACTCCTACACAAGAAAGTGCCCAATGATATCAACATGGAGTTCTACTACACCGGAAGGCTCGGATGGAGAGCTAGATTACCCAAGCTCTATGTCAGAGCGAAAACGTCTGCCAAAACCCTATACGATGCCTCGTTTGCCGTCCAAGGAGCTAAGCTTTGGAACGCACTACCGAAAAATGTCAACACCCAGGATAACCTTGATACACTCAAATGGCACCTGGCCGAATTCCTGGGCAGAATACCTGATCAGCCCCCCACAACTGGCTACAGGACATGAAATCACAACTCCATTGTTAACTGGTTAAACCAGCCGGGTGGCCTTCGAGAGAAGTTGACGACCCAGTAGGATCCTGCTGAACCATTCAATAAGGTTCAATAAGGTAAGTCATTTCCTTTTTCATTTGGAACGTTGCTATATTTTTTGTGAATGTTTTGGAGAGATTAAAACTTCACTTTTTCTTAGTCCTGAGTCCATTGCCCTCATTTTTGCCCACACTCGCAATTTCCAGTTGGCCGTATCCCAGATACGTGGGGCGACCACGCCGGTCCCTCACAGGCCACTAGCGGGGAGATTGTAGATTGCAACCAACGGAATCTCTCCCATAACCCTTCCCTTTCCAAGGACCATGGTGGCGTGGCCTCTTCTGTATTGGGTAAGGTGCCAGTAGGTACTTCCAAAATCGAGTAGCGAAGGATCCCGTGAAGAGACTCTTTGATAGATTTATTTATTGTCGATAGACATTTTGTCTGTAAATATCAAAACTATAGGTCATAGCTTACAAGTTAAGGTGATAGTTCATAGCGGGTTTTTTTTGTTTTTTTAGAGCTTAAAATAAAAATGGAACCTAAATACTAAGCTGTTTAAAAGCTCAGCAGTTGAGAACTCCTCTGAGATGAGAGCATGCTTAATTCAGTTCAGACTTGTTACCTTTTTATCCGCTGTGTGTGACAGCTGGTGGTGTGCGTGGGCGAGCCAATCAAGTTAGCATGTATTATTCCTTTAATGTATAATTATTAATGTATCATAAATTTCAAGCATTCCTTATTCATATGTATAGCTTATTTCATACAGCTATTATTAAATACAGCTGTATTTTACTATTATTATCAATTCTTGGCTTCCTTCCATTATCTATTATAAATGTAACTTGTATGGGTTGGTCTTTTCACCTTGGTAACACTAAAGCCCCCTTCACATGATCAGGACTAAAACGCTCTGCGATAGTGTTCACATGAAGCCCCCTTCACATGATGAGAGGCAGAGCACAGCGCCGGCACACGTCATCAATGTACAGTAGCATATACAGGCTTTATGAAGATGAATGGACCGACCAATAGGTCTTTATTCTTCCCGAGGCGAGTTCAAGGTGTGTGTGTGTGTGTGTGTGTGTGTGTGTGTGTGTGTGTGTGTGTGTGTGTGTGTGTGTGTGTGTGTGTGTGTGTGTGTGTGTGTGTGTGTGTGTGTGTGTGTGTGTGTGTGTGTGTGTGTGTGTGTGTGTGTGTGTGTGGTGTAAAATCAACTACTACAGAGCATGTTTCACTTTAATAATCCAAATTATAGTTGATATGCATATGCAACTGAAAGGCTACAGACAGCCACTGTCATAGGACATGTTAAGTGTCGGGTTTCATGTTGGTGATTATCATGTGATACTTATTTGAATACTTGACGTCACACAGTAGACATACATTTGAAATATTATTATATCCTATTCATGTGTAAGACAAAGTCAGTTGAAGATATGTAGAAATGTGATAGAACTTCAAATCTCATCTCAAAGATCACCGGACACAAAGTTAAATCTCACTTGACACAAATGAGATCTGTGACACGATAATGGACTGAAACATTTCATCATAGTTAATCTAATATCATCAACACACAAAGCAATATAAACACAAAACTACCAAAAAAAAATCACATTCTAGATCAAATATGTATCAAAAGGCTGATCCTTCAGAAATCTGTTCGTATGCGCAAGATTTTTATGCACCCAATAAACCGCTAAACTTGTAGTTTCCAAATGATCATCAACAGCAGAATGGAATAAAATACGCTTGTATATAAAACAACAGTATAAGAGCCTACGTGTGACTGAAGCTCAATAAAGTGTCACAGGTATATTGCAGCATATCGCTCAAGTCATCTGTGTCATCATGTGATAAAATGGTGTCTTTCAGTGAATCACTCACTTCTGGTAGTGGGTGGAGTCAGTTTGAAGGCCCCTGCAATGAATGACTTCCTGTGGCACTCCTTGGCACTCCTCGTGGCCAAGAGTCTGGTGCTGAAGGTACTCCTCTGCTCTGAGGAGCAGGTGGGGACCCTGTCAAGGAGACGGCGGCATTGGGACAGCGTCCTCCTTTCTGTGGCGACCATCAGATGGAGTCCGGTTCCAACACCCCCAGACGAGAACAGGCCTTCCTGGTCCGTTTTTAAGCGCATAGCGTCATGATTAGGAGTTGTTTGCTCGTGGCTGATCCTTCAGGCATCCGTTTGTGTACTCAAGACCTTCATGCAACCTTCAACCCGGTATTTTCAAAGTATCATCAAATTGCTTATTAATCGATAAGCTCCTGGGACGCCAAATGCATATTTGGCAACCCCTAGCACAACCCACAGGGTGGTCAACCCTGAGTTAGGGGTCCCTGTCCGTGAGGCCTGTGTCATTATTAATTGCTATACAGAGTAGGTGGCCTGGACTTTCAGACCACACTCACTGAGGCTCACTGTCTGCACAGGAACTCAGGATCACTGTGGTTCATCACTGCCTAGCGATTAATGACATGCATGCTACTGTTTAGCTCACGTCTTATACCGCTGTGCGGTTGACAAACGGATAACACCTGGAGGTCAGCCCAAAGCTGTGAAGGGACTGTCCATTCATCCTTAATCTGAGATTTACGGAGAGTCGTAAAAAGGTTGAGAGATAAAACTCTTATCGTATAAACATTATGCAACGTTGAGAAGCTGAACCTCAAATCTTGGTGTTGTAATCCACCTGATTGAAATAGTGTGTGGGTAGTGTGTGTGGATGTGTGTGTGCACTCTGATTAAACCTCTCAGACTCATATTATTAAGAACCTACTTATTAAAAGGTGGTAATGGTGGAAAGCATCGACCCCCCCCCTCCTCCTCCTTTTAGACAAACTTGGGTATCTGAGTGTATACAAAACTACAATACTACTTTCCCGGGCCTCGTGACAAGAGCCTTGGCGCCTCTGAGGCCCTTAACCCCTGTCAGCTGTCGGTCAGTCGCCGGCCCCCAGGGGCCCTCTGATGGCCCCCGGGCCTCATATCTCATTTCACACGGATCTGTTCTCGGGGTCATCCATTCACTCTGTGTCGGCGGTGAGAAATGTATTCTCCCGCCTCACTCACAGCAGGGGGGGAAGGGGAGGTCCCCCCCTCTCCCTCATATCAGTTTAGAAGACAAACCCAAGGAGAGGCGGAAGTTAGACGACATCGCTTTACCTTTAATTTTTTGAGTTGCTGAGATGAATGTGTGTGTAGAAGAGGGACTTAATTTGTATGTTGTTGAGGAGGTGAATGTGTGTGTAGAGGGGGGGAATGTTATGTTTGTGTAGAGAGGGTGAATATGTGTAGCGGATGTGAATATATGCGTTAAAAGCTTATTTTCTTCAAAAGAAAAGCAACACTGATCAACAGCAGAGGCCCAGAACCTCAACTGATTCTACGCCATTTAACACTGACCGTTTTTTTTTTTCTTGTCTTCCCATTCACAACCTAAAAGGGTTGATGGAATGATGGATGGATGACGTTTTCAAACATGAAACGCCTACTATCACAGCTTTTCTTTTTCTCTCTCTCTCTCTCTCTCTCTCTCTGGCTGGCTGGCTGGCTGGCTGGCTGGCTGGCTGGCTGCCCCTTGCTCACTCAGCCACACACACACAAGGTCACACACACATTCAGCATGACACCAACATGTCATTATATTCAGGCTGCTTACTTAGGCTGCCTGCTAAACACTGTGCTACTAAGCTAAAAGCTTTTGTGTTTTTCCCTGTACAGGCTGATGGAGCTGAAACTCCACGTACTAGCGAATATTAAAGAAAAGTGGAGTATCATTGATTCCTTTGGCAAAGTCTTATCCCACAAACGACACTGGCTGGTACAGAATGCGTCACGTTAAGTTGATGGCTCATTCAAAATGCATTGGTTTATATTTCCTTCCGCAGAGCACGTTCATTTCAGTTTTTGAGGAGGTCTGCTTAAAAAATCGGAAATATTGACAGATATATATAACTAAAGGGTGCACTATAGTGTCTGCGCATACTCTCTCGCTTTCTGTCTCTTGTCTGAGAAACGCTCCCATTCAAAATGAATAGGTTTATATTTCATTCTGTTCAGCACAAAAAATCGGACAAAGGCTCCCATTCAGAATGCATTGGTTTACAATCGTGCTCTGGGACACGATTCAATTGATTAACGTTTGTGAGCATGGGCACGAAATCGCATGATACCGGGTTGCATAGGCAGCACTATGGAACATTGCAATTCTGGAGCAAAATACTTGGATCAAAGGAAAGTAGGGGAAACCAGTGATGACATCTTATAACATCTATTCCTCAAATCATGAGCTTTCTAGGGTGATCATATGTGTTGATACATCATTTAATCCAAATGTCAAGTTTAAAGGCAAGAAACTCCATAGAAAATGCAAAACCTTTCTATCCACATTGCAGATTCTATGGTAAAGTGGTTTAATACAATTATTTTGTATTGTACAATGTGTCTTTGGGGAAAACTGATAACAATTTGATCAGTGTGATCAGTGTATGGAGTTTCTAACGGTATAGATTTGCACAGCTGTTTCGATTAGAGATATTTTTAACACATTTGGTTTGGGAGTTCAAAGTTTTTAAATTTTGCCTACCAGGTAGAGAACAAGCGAAAGCATATCGGGGTCAAAAGTTTTCAAAATTGGGATTTATATACATAGCATCGGTAAGCAGATCTCTAACTAGCGTCGTTCCATAATTCCTATAGGGGGCGATATAACATTTGGTAAAAGACAAGAACGATTTTGCTGTGCAGTGAAAATTTCGGAAAATCTTCAGAAATGTACTTCAGAATCATAGCTTAAATGAAATACGGTTTTGATATTCATGATAACCCTCATTACAATCCTGAGGAATGGTTTTGATTGTGTAAAAAATAGCAGAGTTATGGCAAATTCAATGTATGTTAATTACCATACATCTGTGTTGGTTAGTTTGTGTGTGTGAGTGTTAATATTCCGGATTGGTAATGCATGTATCTCCGAGGTGGACTGGAAAAGTTTGGTGCGTAGGGGGCGCTATCATTTGCGGCATGAGTTTAAAAGATCAAAACGATAGATTTATTAGAAATTAAGAAACTTGGTGTACATGCCTTATTTTGCATGTTGAGGATTCAGCCTCTTAGACCCATGTCTGGATAGATTTTGCTGTAGGCTACAGTCAAAATTATGTCAAATGACAAAAGTTCTGTTGAAACGATCTATGGAATTACCTAATTAAGATTGAAAGGTGTGTGTGTGTGTGTGTGTGTGTGTGTGTGTGTGTGTGTGTGTGTGTGTGTGTGTGTGTGTGTGTGTGTGTGTGTGTGTGTGTGTGTGTGTGTGTGTGTGTGTGTGTGTGTGTGTGTGTGTGTGTGTGTGTGTGTGCAAATTCAATTACTTTATAAAAATCGAATAATTATTCTATTGTAGACAATGGAGTTTGAACCCAACCCTTCAGCTGGGAGTCCACCTCCAGGACCAGAGCCTCCTGCCCCCCATAGCTCCACTACTCAGATGGCTACGCTATTCTCCAGAAACGGTGGGTCCAGAAACCTGCACGGGATTTCCAGACTCAAGTTTCTGGCTTCAATAAGTGCACTTAAAAGTCCAAGCTCCCCTTTGAAGATCTCCATGTGCTGGCGTGGAATTCTTTCAGAGAAATGCTCTTCAGGGTAGTGGCCAAGGGGCACCTGTTGGGATAAACACATGTTAAATACATCACACACACACACACACACACACACACACACACACACACACACACACACACACACACACACACACACACACACACACACACGTACACGTTAAATGCCTAGGCCTATAGTATAACAGATTTATAACCCATTGAATATAACCCATTTGATTCAGCATACTACAAATATGACAGGGAGTAAATGGACCTCATTTATACAGCTTTTTCTAACCAGTGGCCACTCAAAGTGCTTTACAATATTGCCGAACATTCACCCCTTCATGCACACATTCACACACCGACAGTGGTGTCAACCATGCAAGGCAACAGCCAGCTCGTTGGGAGCAGTTAGGGTGAGTTGCCTTGCTCAGGGACACCTCGACACTTTAGTTAGGAGGAGCTGGGGATTGAACAAGCAACCTTCCGGTTACCATCCAACCCGCTCTTCCTCCTGAAACACATGCCGCCCCTTAAGTAAACCTTAGTATACATTAAACACTTGAATAGCATAGGCTACTCTGGGCATTATCAGAAGTATACTGCATATTCTCCAGGGAATAAGTATACAAACTCAAGGAAGTAAGTATAGGTCTACTGAATACTGAGGGATGTACAGTATATGTTCTCCCAAAATAACAGTGTGGCAAACTTACAAAATCACTGGACTGCTTGCTGAGCAGCCACATGATGGCCATGCCATGAACGGTGACGTTGATGTCAGGGAGAGTTTCCAGGAGGGACCTTTCATCTGCAGTTCCCTTGTTGGTCGGCGGGGGGCGCTGTAGGGTCGGTGGAGCGTTGGGCATCCATGAACCGTAGTCAAACTAAAAATTAATCATTATCAGTTCAAATTTTTTGCTGTATTTTGACAAATAATCAAAATAAGTGGATTAGAAAAAAAAGCGCCGAGTTCACCCCGCCGGAGCTGCTCGTCCGCTGGTCCACAAAATCTTAGCGATGCTCTGATTGGAGGGCAGAGGGGAAGTGGGAGCTAATATTCAAATGTTCCCCCTTCCTACGTAGGATGGTGCGCCGAATCTGACTCGCTCGTTTGGTAGCCGGAGGCGAGCTGAGTCCAGAAATGCGTATCTCACTCAAAGAATCATGTACAGACTTATTTCAAAGTTTGTATGCGTGTGGGAGCACCATCTACCCACAACAACACCCCAAATCCCAGGAAAAGTGCTGTTTTCATAATATGTCCCCTTTAAGCATAGTACCACACTTACGCCTCGTTTCCACATACGTATGTTTTTCGTATCCGTGCTTCCGTAAATTGACGGAAGGAGTCGCTAGTGTTTTACGTACGGGCATTAATTTAATTACGGACAAAAGATGAAGGAGTTCAAGTACCTCGGGGTCTTGTTCGCGAGTGAGGGTACTATGGAGCGTGAGATTGGCCGGAGAATCGGAGCAGCGGGGGCGGTATTGTGTTCGCTTTACCGCACCGTTGTAACGAAAAGAGAGCTGAGCCGCAAGGCAAAGCTCTCGATCTACCGGTCGATCTTCGTTCCTATCCTCACCTATGGTCATGAGGGCTGGGTGATGACCGAAAGGCCGAGATCGCGGGTACAAGCGGCCGAGATGAGTTTTCTCAGAAGGGTGGCTGGCGTCTCCCTGGAGACCTCGGGGAAGACCCAGGACTAGGTGGAGAGATTATATCTCAACACTGGCCTGGGAACGCCTCGGGATCCCCCCGTCAGAGTTGGTCAATGTGGCCCGGGAAAGGGAAGTCTGGGGCCCCCTGCTTGAGCTGCTCCCCCCACAACCCGACCCCGGATAAGCGGACGAAAATTAGATGAGACAAAAGATGTGGGAGGGTATGATAATGGCCGTTTTTAGGAGACCGGTACTTTGGAACATGAGGATCGACATATACAGAGATAAAAACAAAACCAACCAGGCTTGGAAAGAGATCGTTGGCCTGCCAGGTACTTACAAGTTTTGTGAAAAACATAAAAACTTTCATACGGTATCTCCGTAAAACGACGGCGAAAGTTAAACTTTTTGAACGTATATTACGGACATACCGGACAGAAATTTTACGGAGGGGAGGAGTCTCGGAGGAAAAACGGACATTACGGAGAATCCCATAGGAATGAATGGACTTTCGGTCGGAGACGGTTGGATCGCATACGAGAATGTAAGTATGTGGAAACGAGGCGTTAGCCTATTGATTGATGAAAGTTGATTTAAAAAGCATCACACCATTTTCAGAATTGTGTTACTTGTCACTGTTTGTCAATTGATGTTATTTATTAGTTTGTCTCAAATAAATGATTAGCATAATTTTCAAACACTACAAAAAAAACAATACCCTTGTAAAGCGTTGAGTCCAAACTGTACTTCTTTAGTGAAGGAGAACCGGACCTCATCAGGTAGGGACAGAACACAGTGAACCTTCATACAGTGAGGAATCCCCTCTGCATAAATGCTCCAGCTGGGGAAAATATTTCAAAAAGTACAACAATTTAATAATAAAAGTACAACAATTTATTAATAACAATTCAATACTATCAATGCTAGAATAGTTAGCTTAAAACTGTAAGATTGGTTTCACTAGAATAACAAATTGTCATATGAATTGTTGAAATGTGCTAGGGAAACATGCAAAATTAACCAAATAGTTTCTCCCGTGAGGGCTCCACACACCAAAGCTATTTTGAACCAGGGTCCTTTTGTCCTAAATTTGTATTTCATATTTCTTGATAGCAAAGTACATGGATGCGGCATTATTTGTAAAAACATATTCACAAATAATTATATTTAACACTGCTTTTTGGCTATTCTTAAAGGGGGTTCTTCCAACGTGGGGTCTATTTATGCTGCTCCCGCCTGGCGTTTTGGATGCGTTTTAGTCCAGCTTATCAATTGAAATTGAACTAGATGATTGAGTCTTTGCAGGATTTAATATGCCTCCGGATGAATTCAAGGAAACAATAAACTTCAGCTTACTTTTGCACTATACACTTGAGCTATGATGTGTGGAAGCCTTTAATAGTTATTAAGCAAACCTTTCACGTAGAAGAAAAACCAAACACCATTGTGGAGCTATTCCCGGCCAGAATCCGAAGGTAAAAAACGGCCATAACGCTTTCAGGCTTTTTTAGTTCCATTAGCTTAAAATAGATTCGAGGGTAGTCCCAACTTTTGATTGATTTATCTGGTAACCCAAAACTCCCAGTTACAATTAAAGGCATATTGTACGATTCCAGTGATATGCACTTTTTAATATGTTGTTGAAATTGGTTTTTACATCCTGACAGCAATAAATAACTTATGGGCAATGAAAAAGAAGCGAAAAAAAACGAATTCTGTATCTGCTATAAACCTGTTAAAATGCTTACCAATCGGAGACATTGTACCCGAATCTAAAGAACCAATCACAAGCCTGCGCGTTCTCTCCCCTCTGGAAAGTTGGAGAATGCTCGAGGAAAAACGAGAATAAATATTGGATTCTCTTTTCAGCGATGGCGACAGCTGAGGGAGTTGAATGGCCTGAAAAGTGACGCAATGGTTGCCGTTGAAGTAAGCCGTAAGCAGCATTAGCGCTCGTGCACGGCTCTGTGTCGAGGGGTTGGGGCAGGGAGTCCTGAAGGGTGGGGGAGGAGTTAAACGGAACTCCGAAGAGAAGCTAATTTCAAATCATGCTAGCTCTCTCACATCGTACAGTATAGCTTTAACATGCGCACTACCATGTGTATAACCCCTAGTCGGCAATTTGAGTCCATATTAACACTTTATTCTACGTTTTTAAAACTTCATGCATTTGATTAAGATTTTTGGGTTTGGAACTTCTTTAAGAAATGCTAGCGCTACATTTCAATCTGATATTTGGTCTCAGCTACGCCAGATCAGATATTCTGCATCGGGATTTCTGATCCCCGACACCTGCTACCAAAGTGTCTTGTGATCTTGATGTTCGCTGCTTTGTGAGCGGATCTCATATCATCTCTACATTAGGCCCACTGACTGGGCAACAAACAAACTGCATGAAGGTCAAGATTAGGGATCTTACTTCATTGCCTAAGCAAGCAATTATACAATTATTGCAATAAGCATGTGATTTGTGCTATTATAAATTATTTAATTAATTAATTATGAATATAAATTACATACCAATACTGTTCCTTTCTCAGTTTCAATTCTTTCTTTCTGCTTTGGCTCGCATTAGGCTGGATGTCATCAAACACTAAACAAGCTGCAACGCATGATAGAAGACCATAAAAAGGTAAAATATGCAAATACATATATTTTCATAATTGTTTGGATTGTACTCTGAAACACAATCGTATGTAGATGCTAACTTTAACGGGTATAGGCAGCATAGAGAAATCTTTTTGCTTCATTAAAAAACAAATGTCAACATGCCTTACTTTTTCGAAGCAGGGTTTAGACTGAAGCTAACTTGAAATGTAAAATCTTGCATAATGTACCTTTTAATTGTATACAACTTATTCCAGAACTAACATAGGTATGTTATAGCACTTTAATACAAAATACAATAACCAATTTGGTGACAAGTTCCATGTACCTGTGGCCTCTCTGAACTGTTGAACTTCTTTGTTGGTGATCCAGCGATGGATGGGGAAGAGGAAGGTCTCTCCTTCAGGGGACTTGAGTTCCACCTTGGCAGGGAACCAGGGGTCTTGTGGCAGCAGAAGACGGGGATTTTTGTTCAGCTCAATCAGTACCAGTTTGCCAATGGACTTTTTGCAGTCCAGCTCAAATTTTAAAACCTACAGGTGGACAGGGCGAGAGAGAAGTGTGATATAGCTTCTATAAAGCTATATATAGCTTGTCATTAGTTCTAAAAACACGTTTATTTGCATTAGCATTCACAATCATTAACATCTTTGATGATTTAATCTTTCATTGAGAAAGATTAGGTCCAATGAAAGGTAAATTACATGTAAATCCTTATTACACAAACATTATTGTCAACTACTTTGACAATTATTTAATATAGTAAAATAAACAAGTTGACAATATTTGTCTAGGAATGTATTTAAAATGTCAAACTTACAGATCAAGCCTTGAACAAAAAATGTCCAGTAGAAAGAGCTTTGCGTCGGCTCTCCCCCTCTGTCCCCACTAGTTTAATGTGGACATGATCCCAAGTGGAGGCAAGGAGACGGTCTTCAGTCGTTATGACCCCTTTGTATTTAGGCATCTTTCCTCTGTAGTGTTAACGTCGGAGTGGTACACTCACATGAGTCACTTTAACATGAAATAGAATGCAGGTATTACCTTGTTATATAGCCCTCTAAAATAATGCTTGGTATTTTGGATTTACCTTCCTTAAGTACTCTTATTTCTACGTTACCCCTCCTATAATAACACATCTACAGGTTGATAAGGAAATCAGTAGGGAGGTTAATTATTAAGTGTCAGATTGTTGCCTTTGCTTCCGCCTTCCCCCAGTATTCTAATAATGTGTTCTGAACATATAACATTACTCTCACACTTTTGTTTGTAGTTTAGTACAAGATACATCATACTGCCTTTAAGATCACTTTTATTTTTAAAGGTGTCAGCTTAAGCTTTTATGCCCTCAACTGGCTTGGTTACCCCAGTCGATAATGTAACATATTTCTGAGCGCATAATATAATAATATAACATTTTGCCTATAATGTTACCACGTATAACATTTTGGTTCACCTATTACGCAATGAATAAAGCATAATAATGTTCTCCTTATGTTATGAAGCAAAGATAATCATTTTCTACTTATAAGCCGTTTTCACACATTTTGCTGCATTTGTATATCAGGAGATTCAACCCTGAGGGTGATTCACACTTGATGCCTTATATGCAAACATCGATGTCGTTCAGACATCAGTAGAATCAACGGGGGGTTCAGAGGGGAGGGCTTGCAAGGGGCGGGATATGACATAGGGTGACCATAGACAATATGGAGGCAGAACGGGGAGAACTCATCGCGATCATCTTAAATGTTGCTAAAATGATGCATCATATATTCCATTGCATCCATAAAATATGTAGCATCTATCGATGAAAGATTGGAGCATGAGTTAGAGACTAATAGAAGAAACAACGAAGAAGAAAGGCGTCGCGAACGACTGCGTTACCGGAGAAAGAGAGTTTTTTTTATTTATTCCACGTATAACTAACACTTGGACAAATGTAGTGGATTTCTCTGTTTAACTGAGAATACAGGGAGTGGAAGGATGGGATTTTTACCATTCCGCGAACAAAAGGCAACACGCTTATTATCATTTAGGGGCCATTCAATGACATGCTGAAGCATCATCAACTAGCCCACTCAAGTGGTGTGAGAAATACAGACCTTCTACTCCTCATTCAAATATAAGGTCATTCACATTACCATAGGGTTATTATTCAGGAGATTTTCAGGGCACAGATGTCCTTGGTGAATGTCTCATCATTGTAGTCGTGGGTCACCACACAGGCCCCCCCAGAATTCACCCAAACTAACAGGTCCAGACCAAACAGGTAACCTACAGAGAACATTGGACACCCACTAGTGTTAAACAGAACATACTAGCACATAACAGTCCCTAGAAAAATCAATGCCTAGGAGGGCGGACCAGGTGGCCAGAACGGCTGCGCTTAACAGGAGAAGGGCAAAAGGCAGGAGCAGGTGTCGAGGCTGCCGCAGGTGGGCGCCCCAGCCGCGGGGGCTGAGCCAGCTGGAGCGGTTCACCAATATCCACATGAGCAGGCTTGAGCCGGTCTATAGCCGCCCGCTCAGGCCTGCCCCCCATATCCACAACAAAGTTCTTAGGCCCACCCTCCAAGACGCGGAAGGGCCCATCGTAGGGGGGGCCGCAGCGGGGTACGGTGGCCATCGTGGCAGATGAAAACGTACTTGGCTAACGGTAAATCCCTGGGAACGTAGGACCGGGGGAGGCCATGGTGAGACGTCTGAATGGGAACAAAAGCGTTCGCAATGTCCCGGGACGCAGCACTATGCGAGGCAGCCGACCACGGGGCTGTGGCGTCCGGAAGAAACTCCCCAGGGATGCGCAGGGGCTGGCCGTACACCAGCTCTGCCGACGAGGCCTGAAGATCGTCCTTGGGGACGGAGCGAAGGCCCAGTATAACCCATGGGAGGCGGTCAGCCCAGACGCTGCCCGTAAGGCTGGCCCTGAGCGCGGCCTTCATGTCCCGATGAAACCGCTCGCAAAGCCCGTTGCTCTGTGGGTTATAGGCTGTGGTATGGTGGACCTTCACCCCCAGGACCCCGGCGACCGCACTCCGACGTGAACTGCGGCCCCCGGTCCGAGGAAAGGTCGGACGGTGTGCCGAAACGGTCCACCCAAGCCATAACGAACCCCTGGGCCACTTCAGCTGCTGTAGTGGAGGACAGGGGATCCACTTCTGGCCACGTGGTGGTCCTGTCCACCATGGTGAGGAGGTAGTTGTAACCACGGGAGGGTGAAAGCGGGCCCACCAGGTCCACATTCACATGGTCGAAACGCCTCTCCGGCACTTTGAAGAGTGCCAAGGGGGCTTTGGTATGACGAGCCTGGCATGCCAAACAGACAGCGGCCCAGGCCCTGACGTCCTTCCGCAGGCCCGGCCAGACGAACTTGGCCCCCACCAGCTTGGCAGAGGCCTTCAGCCCCGGGTGGGAAAGGCTGTGGATCGTGTCAAAGACCTTACGCCTCCAACCAGCAGAAACCATGGGGCGCGGTTGGCCAGTGGAGACGTCGCAGAGGAGCGTAGTGTTGGCCGTGCCAAATACCACATCCTCCATGAGGAGTGCCGTGGGGGCCGTCCTGTAGGCCTGTACCTCAGAGTCCCTGGTGAGGCCCTGACCCGGGAGAGGCATTCGGCTACAAAACTGTCTTTGCCAGCCACATGCTGAATGTCAGTGGTGTACTCAGAGATGACGGAAAGCTGACGCTGCTGTCGACCAGACCATGGCTCCGAAGACTTGGCCATGGCGAACGTCAGCGGCTTGTGGTCAACGAAAGCCGTGAACCGACGGCCCTCCAACAGGAAACGGAAATGACGGGTGGCGAGGAAAAGAGCCAGGAGCTACCTGTCGAAGGCGCTGTATTTCCTCTCGTTGTCACGGAGCTTCCTGCTGAAAAAGGCCAGCGGCTGTCAGGCTCCGCCCACCCACGGCTCACACACAGCTCCCACGGCGTAATCAGAGGTGTCTGTAGTAAGAGCAACAGGGGCGGTCGGAGACGGGTTAGCCAGCAGAGCAGCGTTGGCCAACGCGGTTTTGGCAGCATCGAAGGCAGCCGTCATCTCTGTGGACCAATCCAACACGTCTGCCGGCCTCCTGCCCCGCAAGGCGTTGTACAAGGGTCGCATGAGCTGGTCCGCATGGGGGAGGAAACGGTTGTAGATGTTCACCATGCCCAGGAACTCCTGCAGTGACTTCACAGTGCGTGGGCGTGGGAAACTGGCGATGGCGTCCACCGGGAGGGGAACCGCCCCCTGCGGGGTGACGTGGTGGCCGAGGAAAGTGATGGATGACCGGCCAAACTCGCACTTGGCCGGGTTGACAATGAGAGCATGCTCACTGAGCCGACCGAACAGCTGCCGTAGATGCGTCAGGTGGACGTCTGCGGACGCACTGGCAACGAGAATGTCGTCCAAGTAGACAAACAAGAACGGCATGTCCCGCGGCACAGAGTCCATGAGGCGCTGAAACGTCTGTGCTGCACTCTTGAGGCCGAAAGGCATCCTCAGAAATTAAAAAAGTCCAAAGGGCGTGATGGCCGCCGTCTTGGGGACATCCTGCGGGCGGACGGGGACCTGATGGTAACCGCGTACCAGGTCCACCTTCGAAAAGATGGCGGCGCCGGCCAGGTGGGCGGAGAAGTCCTGAATGTGCGGTACCGTGTACCAGCATTGGTCACCATGTGCAGGGGGGAGGCCCACGGACTGTTGGAACGGCGTACGATTGCCGAGGCGCTCAATGGTGGCGAACTCCTCCCTGGCGATCGCGAGCTTGGCAGAGTCGAGGCGCCGGGCCCGTGCATAGACCGGGGGGCCAACCGTAGTGATGTAGTGCTCCACACCATGCTCAGCCACAGACCAGCGCTCACAGCTGTTAATGAGCGCTGGCCCGGGCTTTTCCCAGGGCCCCAAAACTGCAAGGCTGGCGACACTGCTTGGCCTTGGCCCCAAACCTGGCATGGTATTAACAACACCCGTCGTCACGCTGTCGGCGGACTGTCACAGCGGCTGCGGTTTCCGGGTCGTACCCCGGGGGCGGAAGCGGGGCCGACGTGTGCTGGGGGGGCAGCAGCGCATGAACAAACTGCTGCCTGTTGGCGAGGAAAATCCTGTCGGCCTCCACAGCCACCGACCGGTAGTCCTTGGAGGCAAAGAGGGGGGAGCTGGCCAGTGTGATGCGCCCGGGTGCTGGGAGCTGCCGCAGGAAGATGTGGGTGAAAAGGAAGGAGGGATCCGCCGAGCCCAGCACAGCCAGCATCCTCTCCATCAACTCGGATGGCTTGCTGTCGCCCAGGCCATTCAGGGAAAGCAGCCGGTCCGCCTTCTCCAGCTCCGACAGTTCAAAAAGGTCCACGAGGAACGTCTTGAGTGCGTCGTACTTGCCGACAGCTGGAGGAGCCTCCAACCACGCCATAGACCTGGCCGTCATCGAGGCATATAAGGCTGCTACCACGTGGAAATACTTTGTCACGTCCTGCGTTATTCCTCTCAGCTGGAACTGGGCTTCGATGTGTTGGAACCACGGCCGTGGGTTGTGCTGCCAAAAGTCCGGTTACTTGACGGTGGCAGCATAGATAGCGCCGACGTTAGCCGCGTCATCAACGCGCCGCCAGCGGCGCGTTGTTATCACCTTCGATGTGTAACATAATTCAGCCGTATCCAACTCGCATCAGGGGGGTCGTAAATTGTGGAGTGCGGTAAATGACGAGACAAGAGACGGAGATGGGTCGAGTCGGCTTTACTCTCCACTTTAATTAAACAAGTGTTACTCAAAACGTAACTTCCGTAAACCGGAAGTGTCGTAAACCGGAACTGTTATCCCAAAGCCCTTTTCCTTAAAAGGTATAGTCCCTGGGTGAATGTCTTATCATTGTAGTTGTGGGTCACCACAACATTGTAAAATTAGTCAATTTATGGGTTAAAAGGGGTAATTGTTCAATGGAAAGTGTAGTATACTACGCATGCAAATCAATTATTCAATAGCTTTTACTGTTATTCAGGGATCAAAGTGCATTGACATTCAAAAAATGCATGGTAACTAGAATTGGTTAGTTGAAAATAATAATAACAAACTAGTAACGAGTGAAAGTGTAACAACAGCTAAGGCAGCAACCTACCTAACTATAGTGAAATATAGCACATGATTTTGTTGGGGAGGGGGAGAGGGAGAAGGGGGCTTGTGAGGGCAAGATTGCGGATTGTACATTGGCTACCTGAAGTGAGAGTTTAAGATTTTATTTTTTATATGTTTTTTTTGCAAGAAGAATACTGCTCTTCACGTGTCCTAGCAAAGTCAGGCAGCAGTAGCCTACAGTCACACATAGCCTAAAAAACATTAGAAAAATAAAAAAACGAAAACAGTCGGCAGGGGGAGGGGGGAAATCAATATCGCAAGACATTTCGGGCATACGTGCGTGCGTGCGGTGTATGTGTGTGTGCGGTCATTGATTGATTGATTGAGTGATAGCATTGGCTTGTGGTGGGATGTAAAGACTATTCAACTATTAGGACGATAGACGCACACTCTCATGGTAGGTAAAAGGGTTTGCATGGAACAATAAGAAACTCCAGATCCGGGGAGCAGAACTGTGTTAGAATGGTAGAGTTGGTGCACCATGACTCGAGGAAGCATAGACCACCTCCTTTAGACTTGAGTGATAGATGAGCTGACCGGTCTGCCCGGTATGTTGAAAAACCGGGGGGAGTGACCCCCACATCTGGGGTGTAGGCCTACTCATCCAGCCAGGTCTCTGTCAAGCAGATGGCAGAGCATTCCTTGTACTTCCAGTTGCTGTGGGTCTGAAGTTAAAGCTCGTCCATTTTATTCTAGATAGATCTTACATTGGAGAGCAGTAGAGCTGGCAAGGCCGGACGATAGGGCCGCTTTCTGAACCTGGCGATGGTGACGGAACGTCTCCATCTATGGTCACTCTTTCAATGTCCAGTGTTTTCTGACTCAGTACCTTAGCCCCTCTTTCGCGACTCACTCTCACACTCACTCCAGCTCATGGTTCACACTCACTCCAGCTCTGGTTCCACGTCCATGCCTTCGTATCTCCGCAGGTATATTGGGCAGGGGAGTGCTCGCAGCCTGGTTACTTAGGAGCATCTCTCTGGAATAGCACAGGATTATTCAAAAAAAAAAGAATGCGTAAAAATGCCAAATTAATCTAAACTATCTTAACTGGTCAAACTCACTGAAAACTGAAGCAAAAGTATCAGACTATATAGGCTACATTCACATTCAAGCGCAAAACTAGAGCCGTGATAAACGAGAAAAAACTATGAAAATAGCGATTCCTTTTTACAAATGTAACAGAGGTTCTGTAACAGGATACCAGTCAGGCGCCAGTATCCATGGAAAACCTGGAAATCATTTAATCTTATCATTTAATAACTGGCTAACAAGATTTGGTTATTGGTCGGAAAATAAAGTCGGAATCAGCCTCCAAATAACTAACACACTTGTCCAAATGTGTCACCTTCATCATATGAAGGTGACACAGGTGAATTGAAGTTAAAGTTTAAGAATAATGCCTAACATTTCCAGGATACAAATATAATGTGTAACATTTCCTGGAGATCTTCAGGATATGTTGGGCCGCCGCCCTCGGGCCCTCGCCGCCCTCGCCGCCCTCGGGCCCTCGGCCGGCGGCAGTGTTCTTAACCTTGGTCTTTAAAACAGTGTTCTTAACCTTTAATGCTATCAAACCATCAACAGCTGCAACATTTCCGTTGACGTCAGATTCATCAGAACATATTAAAAAACGCTGTGAAACAGCCCATACTACAGAAAACAATAGTAAAAAATTAAGTATAAAACAAAACAGAACGGACAAGAGAAACGTATAAATCCCTTTATTTATTCCGTTATGTTGTGATATAGTGTCAATAAAGACCAAAAAAAAAATCGACAAACTGTTGAATGCATAAGTGTAACATATTTTAATTGAACATCGTACATATTGAGCTCGCGTAATACATATCTCGTGAGCCCGCGTAATCCAGGCTTACCGCTCAAGTAAGCCTGAAAGTTAGCCTGCTACTGACCAGTTAGTTAGGTCGGATGAGTTGCCATGGTTACTTAGCGGAGATTCCCATAAATCAGGTTAATGGAACGCAACTCTAGCTGAAAGTAGCAAGGCTAAGCGAAATAAGCCCGGCTTTCCCTTTAGCTTGGTTGATGGAATACCCCTCAGGTAGAGATACGTGAGAGAGAGAGAGAGAGAGAGAGAGAGAGAGAGAGAGAGAGAGAGAGAGAGAGAGAGAGAGAGAGAGAGAGAGAGAGAGAGAGAGAGAGAGAGAGAGAGAGAGAGAGAGAGAGAGAGAGAGAGAGAGAGAGAGAGAGAGAGAGAGAGAGAGAGAGAGAGAGAGAGAGAGAGAGAGAGAGAGAGAGAGAGAGAGAGAGAGAGAGAGAGAGAGAGAGAGAGAGAGAGAGAGAGAGAGAGAGAGAGAGATATTACTAAAGTGAGGCATACTTTGGAAACCTATAGGCCCATTCTGTTGGTTCTTGCTGGGGTGAAACAATCAAATGAACTATAAAACAATAATAATGCATAATAATTAGGATAAATAATGATTCATTATTTTGGGAGTGCGTGTGGTTGATGGCTGGTTTAAGCAGCCTCACCTGGCAGAATCAGACTGATTGGACTCTGGGGCAGGGCGAGGCTGCACACTTTTTTTGCACATTGTGCAATCAATGTGCACGGGTGTGCAAGCCTCACCCTGCCCCAGAGTCCAATCAGTCTGATTCTGCCAGGCTTGACCAGCCATCACCCACACACACTCCCAGAATGATCAAATAAATGAAAGGATCGGTCAACCGGTTCTACGTATCACTTACCGTGAGGTCAGAGAGCAATCATAAAACATGTTATATTGTTCCCAAAGAGAGCAATGCTTCATAATGCACCCTGCCAGCAATGCTACAACGCCATGCCCGCTCCCTCTGGGAGCGATCGCCTGCGGTCTTTGACGTCCATTTCAGATTCTTGTACTATGTCAACGCATACTGTATTTCATAAATAAATATTTAGACAAGTAGAGTGTTAGAAAAGGCATAGCTATATCCCTCAGCTATTGGTGAGTGAAATGCCAAGTACGATTATGTTGTGCTTTCTGCCCTAAATTTTAGACTTGCCCTGACAATAAAGTATTATCGTATCGTATAGCCTATATGTGGCGATTTAGATTTAGAACGCTCCCAGCTCTTTCTGACCAATCAGCACACCAGGCCTTATATGCTGACCAATCAGCACACCAGGCCTTATATGAGAGGAAGGGACTTGATTTAGGATGTTTAGTATCAGAAGCTTTTTTTTCTGCTTTCGCTCTATACATTACTACAGCCTACAGCAGCTTCAAACCAATGTCTGAGTAAAACAGAGCTAGTAGGCTCAGGCTGTAGCAAAGACCTCCTACACACATGTCACTCATTTCTAGAGAATACTATTGGGAACTGGTACTGTTAGTCCTAAAGCTCTGTAACTGCGGTCCCAGAGGATAATATCGAGGCACGCACTCCAGATATCCAACACGTACACTGTTTAAGAGACACCCTGTTGGAGAAATATTAGGTTAGCAGCAACTGGTAATGAGCAGAGGAATGAACTCACAGCTGTCAGGGCCCCTTCCCGACTCTGCAGGCACTGGACCGTAGCCTTCTATAAGATAATCATTAGAGAGGACTTAGAGAGAGGGGAGAGAGAGAGGGGAGGAAAATAGAGAAGGGGGGAGATAGGAGAGAGGGGGGCTAGAGAGACCGACAAAGAAATAGAGGAGAAAAAGGGAAATGGAGAGAGAATGAGAGGGGGGTAGGGGGGAAGCAAGTGAGAGAGGAGAGAGGGGGGGGATTGAGGAGAGGGGGGGAGATAATTAGCGAGGGGGAGAAGAGGGGATGAGAGAAAGGAGACAGAGAAAAAATCTGTGATATTTGTAGTTTATTGGCAAAAATATTTCAGTATGCAAAAACAAGTTATTTGAAATCCCTTTATCAATAGTTATATTTGAAAAATATACACATTGAAAATGAGTAATTATAGAATGTGGAAGTAACAATTATGATTCAGACATGTTGATTACACTGTCCCTCCTATTTACAATGTCAACTCAACCGAACATAAGTTATGGCTATAACTTCTGACAGTCACATGACATGACTTTGTTGATAGATGGTCTGGAGGCTCGATGGATGATGGCATCATTCAAGACCGTGGAGATGGTCTGAGGGAGGTTGAAATAGATCTGTTTCCATTTTCCCTGTCTTGTTTCATCCTTATTTTACAGTAGACCATTACAGTATCACGCTGACTGTCAAGGCCATGAGGTAGATAGCGCCATCTAGTGGTAAACAGATGTATTTGTAGCAGAGATGATTCTTAATCACAAGCACAACCTCCTCTGTCCGTTTCCTTCATGACAATTTACAAGCGTCAGGCAAATAATATCCTAAAATCGGAATCAAAAGATTTGGAACAGGCAACACAAGATATTATTATTATTATGGTGCATTATTTTGTAATGCACTTTGAGTTCTTCATTCAATAAATGCAATGCAATGAATTAATATCATGATACATGATGTGAATAGAATTCAGTCCAATGCAATGAATCCAGCTCCATCACAGAGAGCGTGTGTCTACATGACTCTGAGGAAGCAGGCCTCCACCATGTCCTCCACCTGCGCCACCAGAGCTCCGTACTCTGCAGGACAGACCCGGGGCCGCTGCCCGCTGCCCCCCTCCACGCAGCGGACCACCTGCCGGTGGACCCCCGGCCCGCACCGCGCCAGAGACCCCAGCCTCTGCAGCTGCTCCAG
Source organism: Gadus chalcogrammus (assembly GCF_026213295.1). Taxonomy (NCBI): domain Eukaryota; kingdom Metazoa; phylum Chordata; class Actinopteri; order Gadiformes; family Gadidae; genus Gadus; species Gadus chalcogrammus. Next base: position 7,489,345 of record NC_079434.1, on the reverse strand, counting down.
GGGGTCCTTGGGGGCCTGCTCGACCTGAGGTGAGGTGAGGTGGAGGTTAGGTTAGGTTACTACAAATGAATAAACTAATTTAAACTAAAGTTAAAGAAAAATTCACTTTGTAAATGTTTGTGTTAACAAAGTAGAATTACAGGACAAAATAATTGTAACTTAGAGTACATCAAAGTCCCGATCACTTCTTGTTTCCCCGTGACTCGTTAAACGTCTGCCCCCTGTCTTACTACGGATGGGGGCTAATGCTCCATGTTATTTAACTTCCCAGTTTCTGCCTCTTGTGGTCGGTTCTTTTGGGATCTTAAACAAAAGACTTCTAAACATTTTTACATTTACATCTTCCCATCATAAGGAGTCGGTCTACAGTCCCGTGCACACCGGGCAGAGGAGAACAGTCGACCCCAGCATGTACTGCAACACCTCGAGGGTTCCGCACGTCCGGACAGGCAGGCAGGCAGACGCGCGAGCGCAAGTGTTAGCAAACGTGCTAGCTCACCTGAAGCGCGCCGAGCACCGCCGGCCCGAACTTCCCGTAGTGCGCGGTGGAGCAGATGACCACGGGCGCCCCGCCGCCCTGCAGCCTGTCCGCCACTGCCTTGGCCACCGCCGTGTGAGGGTCCATCAGGTAGCCCGTTCGCCGGTGCACGTCCCGGATGACGGCCGCGCACTCCCGCTCGCCACACCAGCCCGCCTGCACCTCCTCTTGCACGGCGGCGAGCAGCGAGGGGGCGACGACGAAGCGCTGCTCGCGCTCCAGCCGGCCGTACAGCTCAGCCACCAGGCGCCCGTCCCCACCGCTGGCGTGCCACAGGAGGCGCTCCACGTTGGAGGGCTTCAGGATGTCGATGGCGGGCGAGGCGGTGGCGGCGAGCGGGCGGCCCCGCAGGTCGAACTCGCCCGTGTTGATGAAGTCGGCGATGACCCGGTTGCGGTTGGAGGCGCAGATGACCTTCCCGACGGGCAGGCCCATGCGCTTGGCGTACAGCGCGGACATGGCGTTGCCGAAGTTCCCGCTGGGGACGCAGAAGTCCACGGGCTCACCGAACCGGACTACACCCTCCCGGAAGAGGGACAGGTAGGCGGAGGCGTGGTACACGACCTGGCGGGCAACATGGGGCGAACCGTTCGACTTTTAAAGCTGGAACCATTAACCGATTGTTTTGGGTCTAAGAGAAGAAGGCAGAGTACGATTTTGAGATTGGAAATATCCTGAGACAATTTAACTTTCAAATTTCAGATCCTTTCCATAGATATTATCCGAGTCTGTCAGTGGTGAAAAAATTAGGAAATAGATCGATGGGCGCTATTGCCCCCAAGGATGACTTTGCAGCCCGCTTGTGGATTACGGTTGCAGCATTCTAACTCAATACTGGACCAATCTCAAAGAAAGTAATCATCTGCATTTGTCCCTTTGAACGAAAACGATTGGAAAAGGTTGGCTGATTGGAAAAGCTCTGCATTGGGATAGACAGGTCATAGGTCAGCGAAACATGGTAGAGCAGGGTGTCCAACAGCACTTTACAGCTCAGTTTAAAGTGCACATATTATTTAACCGTTCTTGTTTCATTTGTCATTTTGTCAATGTTGTTTAGCAGACCCTCCCGGCCTGACGGCAAACCCCACCCCCTTAACTAACACATGTCCTGCGGGAAACCGTGTACAGTATTAACTACACACCAAGCATGAGCGATCAGGTCAAATACAGGTCAAATACTAATCATTAAAAAAGTGACACGAAAAAAAGACAATGATTGATGACAAAAATTCAAACCTACTTTTGGATCCTGTGTAACCGCAACAATAAAATCTCAAAGACAGAAAGCCGACATGCAGTGGACCCCCATACGGCTAGTTAGGACGGCTCTCATCCCCGACCCCCGTGGGCCGCTGGGCTCCAGCCCCAGCCTGGCGCCTCACCTGCGGCAGCAGCCGGGCCCAGTTGATTGAGTTGGCCGTGCTGAGCACCGTGCCGTACTCCACTGCCAGGTGGCCCGCCAGCCCGCCCTCCCCGAACATCCTCTTGATGGAGCGCTGGCAGAAGTCGAAGTCGGCACGCACGCTGACCGCCCTGGCGTTGCCCTCGCGATACGACGCCATCTGCAGCTTCTGGACGTCGCTGACACCGTCCTGGGGGTAGAACACCAGCACGCCCGTCCTGCCCCGGGCCTCGCCCCCGCCACCGCCGAGCCCCCCGAAGCCGCTGAGCACGGCACTGCCTGTGTCCCCGGACGTGGCGACCAGCACCAGGAAGTTGCAGTCGGGCGGGAGGCAGTGGGAGAAGAGCTGGGGCATCAGCTGCAGCGCCAGGTCCTTGAAGGAGGCCGTGGGGCCGTGGAAGAGCTCCTGGACGTACTGGTTCCCCTCCAGGTGTCTCACCGGCGCCACGGCGGGGCTGGAGAAGTTGTCGCCGTACGCCCGCGCCGTCATCGCCCGGAGGTCCACCGCCGGGACGTCCGACGGGTGGATGCACTTCTCCAGGATGGCCGAGGCCAGCTCGGCGTACGACATGTCGGCCAGCCTCAGCCACTCCCGGGCGTCGATCTTGGGGAAGCCCCCTCGGGGGACGTAGAGGCCGCCGTCCGGGGCCAGGCCTTCGATCACCACGTCGCTGAAGTGTGTCCTGCTGCGGGCGGGGGACTCAGAGTCGCCCCGGGTCGACACGTAGGTCTCCGCGTCCGGGTGGTGGTACCGCTCCACGGCGGTCACCACCTTCTCCGCCACCTGCTCCACCGTGTCCCCGACGCCACACAACACCCTGATGTCCAGCCACCGCTCGTAGAACTGTTTCCTGTAGCCCAGGATGTCCCGCATGGACACGCCCGCCTCCTGCCCCACGATGCGGTTCACCTTCATCAGGGACAGCCTCTGGAGGATGTCCTCTGCCGCCACGTCCAGGTACACCACCACGCCGCTCCGCGCCACGTGTTGCATGGCGGCGGCGTGCAGAGGGTTGGAGCCGCTCAGGGAGACCACGCTCCCCGCCGCGGAGAAGCCGCACAGTGCTTGTCCCTCCTCCTCCAGGAAACACTCGCCGCCGACGGCTGCCAGCTTGGTGGCGACGGGCATCCTCCACGCCTTCTCCAGGATGTCGTCATCGACGTCGATGGCGGGAACCCCGAGTCTTTGGGCGACTATTCTCCCCACAGATGTCTTCCCTGCTCCGGGCGGGCCCATGAGCAAGATGTTCTGGTCTCCCAGCCAGCAGCTCTTGGTAGAAAGCCATGATACAGTAGCAGCTGATGAGGGACCAGGGTTGTAGCGTCTGACAGCTCCGAGTGCAGCACGGCTGGCGTTTAACCAACGCATTGGGCTTGCCTGTGAATCGTAAAGAGATAAATCATGACATTATTTGGATTGTGTATGTTTAACGAGAATGTTCTATCTCATAGTGTTGACGTTGCCAGTTTAATGTCAATGCCAGCCGCCAGCGACCAAAAGGACGTCGCAATTCCCTCCATGGAGAACCCCATCTGCTCTGATTGCAAGTTAAATCTCACCAATATAGCCCCTCTAAGGACAGCTTGGGTGAACCTCTTTGTATCACAGGCCTTTGGTTTCACAAAGATGTGCGTTTTTCATGCATGAGAAGCTTTCTGTCAGGAAGGCTTTGAAGTTAAGTCACCTCAGAACACTTTGAAGAAGACGCTTCAGACTTCTTAGCAGAAAGCTGCTCAGACATGACAAACGTAGATTTTTGTGAAACCAAAGGCAGATGCAAAGAGGATTACGCACGATGTCAGTAGAGGAGCAATACTGGTGACTTCATCACTGTTAAATTCATTCAGATAAGACTTATATTTTCATGAATAGGACACTCCGTGGAGGGAACGGCGGCTTAAGACATCCTCTGCGGCTAAAGTCAACGCTATGTATTTGTGACCAGTTCCAACCGTGACTTGTTATGTTATATTACTTACGTTATGTTGTTGTACTTCACTGACCACTAAGACACGTGTCTAACGGTACAGAAGGAAAACAGGCTTGTTTACTGTCCGGTGTGCAGACCACGCCCCTCTATTCGAGCTACGGTGTGGCCGTGCGGTCAAACCCGGCTAAAGTCAAATTTCTCAAAATAAAATATAAATGTGGATTGCCGCTAATATGTCCATTTAATCGTTATTCATTTTTCGAGAAAATGGGCCTATAATAGAAAATAAAAACAACAATTATTACAATTATTGTAGTAGTTACTCGGCTTTCTCCCTAGAGTATCCTAGCAACCGTATCCCAGGGTGCATGTTTGCAAACAAACCAAGCCCCGCCCCCCTGCAGCAGACCACTCATTTGTGTCATAGTGCGTTTAGTTTACCTGAACCACCGCTTACTGTACATTTACCTGAACCCTGCGGATCCATGGAGTATCCACCGGAGAGCATCCACACCCTCATCCCCAGGGAGGAGGTCAGAATCGAGAAACCTCAGAGGTGAGGTCGTACCCTGTTGTATAAGCCTGTCTGTCTGTCTGCCTGCCTGCTTGTCTGTCTTTCTGTCTGTCTGTCTGTCTGACTGTCTTTCGGTCTCTGTTTACATTTTAAAGGAGAATGAATAATAATCAATAAGACATCCATATTTGGAATAATAACAACATACTCATCACAAACTGGTTGCATGTCCAGATATACTTCCAGGTTCAGGACGACGGTTGTGCAGGAAAAGAAGTCGAGCAAAGATGCGATGAAGACGATGGGGCCTGCAAAGGTGGAGATGCCGTCTCCAGACAAATACTTACAAAAGAACTCCAGAGACAACAAACTACCTGAAAGTGAGTGGAGCACGTCGTGCTAGGATATGAATCGTATTCTGTACACCAGTCATAAGAACGAGATGGCTTTTGTTCTCTGAAAAGCCTTATCTTAGTACACTGACAGTTGGCTTTTCTCTATTATATTTATTTGATTACCATATTATTATTGGTTATCAAATAATATTTTACATTCCTCTTTTAATGGATCATCTTTCATTGTCATGGAATCATTGTCCTTTTAATGTCTTTACGACGTGTAACCATTAATGTGTTTATAATGTGATCCCTACCAATAAAGCTTGTGTTGAAGGGTGTTAAATAAAGAAACATGCCAGGTCTTGTTTTCAAATTCTCCCTGTAATGTTGCACCATCTCTTCATGTATAATATAAAGATGACGTATATATTATATATACATTTATTTACTTACTCAGAGAAAGCGTCTACTAAAGCCGGAGAGCACAGCTACACCCACAGGAAGCCGGACGTCCCGACCAGGTTGGACGTCCCTCTCATGGGTCTCCACAGCAACAAGGACTTTGTGAAGACCAACGTCGTGGAGACCACCATGTCCGAGCCCAGGAAGCCCAAGCCCATCTACGCCGACACCAAACGGGGCCACAGGCAGCTGCTGGAGGACTCGGGCCTGGTGCCCAAGTACATCCAGAAGAAGGTAGAGGAGGAGGAGGGCTTGGGGGCCTGGAGATGAAGACTCGCCGTCGGCTCAGGGGTAGACTCAGGGGTTCACTCAGGGGTTCAGCTGTAACATTTCTATCCTTATGGTGGTTTGGACGAATAACACCAATTCATGATGTTGGTTTTAATGGATTTTCTATTTGCCTATCCTGCGTTGTTGTCTGAACTGTTTGAAGACAACTTTAAAAATGATGGTGTTTTTGAATAGCTTTGCATTGGTCATCAAGTCCCACAACGATGAATGAAGCAAAAACCTCTCAAAATAAATGTTCTTGAGCACTCAGGGCAATAAACGGCAAGACAATTAAAGGGAAAAAGATCTAATTCAAAACAGGTTTTGTTTCTTTCTTTCTTTTTACAATGTTTCTGTTGAACCACAAAATGATCAGGAGACTATGGAGGAAAAGGAATTGGTACAGGTGTCTGTCCATGTCACTCATCAGGAGCCTGACCTGTCGTCCCCCTCTGGCCCCCAGGACTACGGGGAGACCCCCCAGTACCTCAACCAGCGCAGGGAGGAGGTGCAGCGGGCCCAGCAGGAGTACGACCAGTACGTCAGCGACCGGATGAAGGAGGGAGCCATGAAGGTGCTCTCTGCGGAGGAGCGCAGCTCCATCATGGTGGTAAGGCGCGGAGCAGAGACACTCCTAGCCTCAAGGCGGTATTAAAGACAGCCCAGAGTCGGACCCATGTCGGCCCAGAGTCGGACCATCGACAATCCAAGTTGGCCAAATTTGTATTATTAACAACAGAAGAATTTCAATTAGATGCTTATTTTTTTAATGACTTTATTATATTTAGTATGTTTTGTATTTGATTCTTATAGAAATAAAGAAAATAATAGTAATCAATCAAAACATGCAAAAACTGGCCACAAAATATGTACTAGCCTACGTGTTGGACGCTTGTCACATGTCATGTGTCTATAAGTGTGATACAAATTGTAGTGTTACAGTACCTGCCAGGGGACAAACAGGTGTGGTGGTTATATATACACTATACTATGGTTTGTTGAGGACTGGGTCTCCCCGCTGCACCGCAGGGCCTGAAGAAGAACTGGGAGGACCTGAACCGGCAGTACCAGGGGCTGTCCATGGTCACCGACACCATCACCAAGAAGCACCGCAAGGAGCGCCTGGAGCACGCCATGCGGCAGCTGGAGAGCCACATCAGTATGCTGGAGCGGTACACCACCATCTACGTGGCCAACGACTAGCCCTCGTTGGTACTGATAGGCTTCAAGAACCCTGATCATGACGGTGATGTGTACTATGTGATTAAACATGACATGGTCAGAGGTCGGATGTCTTATGGTATTTTATTCCACACATGGGGAAAAGAAGATACAAAAATGAGATGTTAAATATTGACGTAAATGTGTAAAGTAGGCCTACAAGGGAACCATCTAAACGGGATGAAAGGAACTTCGATAAGACTTCATATATATTTATATATATATATATATATATATATATATATATATACCGGTGTATATATATATGTAGCCCTGTGCTATATTTTCCTTTAATTTTCTTTAAGTTAAAAGGTGTTAATAAATGTTTAATGATTTTGAATGCATTATGCAGAATGTTTTATTTTCCTATGGCCTGGCCTGTATTTAATTTTCATTTGAGTATGTACGTTTTGGTTGTTTTCTTAACGTGTCCTTTGAACCGGAGGGTTAGAAGGTTGGAAGCTCGGCAGCTGAAGGGTGTGAACCAGGAAGAGTACGGACGGCTAGTCCGAGCTCGTGATCTAATTATACCTACATGCGATTAATACTCTGTCTAGGAAATGGACTAGAGGTATACTGTTCCGGTTGTCGGATAGATAACCACCAGATCAGTGATCGGGGATGTGCTTCTGAGGTTTCTGGAGATGCTGAGCCTGCCTCCAGACGTGGACGCGGCAGAAGGCTGAGTGCGGTCGGTTTGGATAAAACTCCAGCGTGGACCAGTCGACCCGAGGACCGCGACTGTCCGATCGCTTCCACACGCACACACACACACACCCCGCCAAGTGAGGTGAAAGGTACATTTGATTGTTTGCTCCTGTGAGTGAAGCGGCTGTTCTGTTTTTGGCCTCCACGTACCCAAGCGACGACACAGGCCTGCAACGTGGGGATAAATAGTTCGTGCCGGCATAGGACTTTATTTTGCTTTGAACATTTCCAAAATGCATTTGGTTTCATGTGTGAATTGATTTACCTGTGGGTCGATGCACAGAATGATTCTTGTTAACGTTTAACGTGTTAATTCAATGAAACCATCTTTCATAGTAAATAATGTGTGTTTTTATTGTCATTACCATGCAGTGATTCCTATACATTAGGGGTTTAGTTCTACAAGACACTACAACACAACTAAACATAAAATCGGGTAGATTACCACATATAGCGTGTGGTCAGTTTAAAGTGAACTTGGGAGCGTCCCAATTAACTTTTGGGTTAATTAGAATATCATGTTCATAGCCATGGCATGGGGGCGCTACATATATATATATATATATATATATATATATATATATATATATATATATATATATATCTCTTTCTTTTAATGCAAAGTAAAAGATATATATATATCTTTCTTTTACTTTTCATTGTAAAAAAAAAAACAAAAGCAGGGCATTCCTACCGCTGAGCAGGAGTCGCATGCGGTTCATTAGCTGTCATGTAATTGGCTCCATGACGTCCCGTTCACGAGGGGTAGGGGGTAACGCAGTTATCAAGGAGGGCTCAGTGACCCAAAGACGCGCTGCCGCTACTTTGGGAGTTTTTGTCATTGATCGAGACGGTAAGCATTTGGTTAAGTTTTAAAATGTAAAATGTTAAGAAGTGTAAGGGTTACGCGACCAGCCTCAGTGATTGGAGAAAATATGGGAGTACACAAATGATTGAAGCATAAGTAGTAGGTATTTATCAGAAAAACCACAACTAATAATTGAAGAATTTACATGTAATCGGTAAAATCAGTTGTGTGTGTAGTGTAAGGATGAGTGAGAAGTGTACTGTGGGGATGTTCTAAGGTTTAAACACAACCTACTACAACTAAACATTTTGCTAAACCCAAAAGACAAAAACAGGGCTGCAATGGCTATCGTGTACCCTCTACCGGACAACGGGCTCTTTGGGCCGAACACACAACTTTTTTAGGTTAAATTATACTATACATTATATTTATAATGGTGTTGTTGTTTTTTTCTAATATGATAGAAACTCGTATATAATCGTACAGGTGTTAGAAGCGTTCAGAAGTATTGCGAGTCTCACCAGTGCCGTGCGCAGACAGCAGAGGGCGCTGATGCACCCTTTCCAACGTTATCACTCAGGAGAGTGGACGTTGTCAGTGGTTATCAGCCCCATAGCTAGGGGCCAGTCGGTTCCTGTTCAACCTCCTCGGCGGTTCAGAAGGCCGTTATCATTGACTCTATGGCCTGATGTGGCCCACAGCCACGCCGTCATCGATTTAGTCCTCAACCCCGGAAGATGGAAGGTCAATATTGATGCTCTATTGCCCTCCACAATCTAGGTCTACAGGTGCTTCTTATTTTGAAGCGAGTAATAACAATCATCTTTCTGGAGAAGACGAGACAGGTTGCGCCAGAGATGGAGAACAGGTCAACCAAAGGGAGAGTCGTGGTAAGATGCTCTCTCTTCTACACACAATGTACACTGGTGTTTATTGTTCCAACTGCTGTTTGATGCATGAATTGGGCTACTTGGCTTTCTTTCTTTCTTTCTGATCTGGATGAGTATATTTTGAGTTCATGATAACAAACCTAAAGCCACCTTATTTGTAAATGTTCTTCGATGGTCATAGAAAGATATGAATTATGGCTGGAAAATAAATGTGTACAATTCATAAGAAAATGTATAGTTCATATTTCGATTTTGTAAGTGCAAATATTTTCCTGTTTTGTGTCCTGTTGCCTATAGGCCTACCGTGGATGACCTATTGAGGCTATAGTTGATCGATTTATGGTAAAGTGTTTGTTTATCTGCGTGTCCCGACACTGTACTGTGTACTGCTGATCCCAGATCAAAGACGAGTGGCCCGGCTACAGCCTGAAGCTGTTCACCTACCCAGAGCACTACCACGAGGACGTGGAGAGTGTTTACATACCCCACGGTGTCATCATGGACCGGTACACACACACCCTAATCTATTCACACACACACACACACACACACGTGTACACACACACACTATACTATTCACACACACACACACACAGTGTCGCAGACACATATAGTCAAGTAGACACACACACATGGTCATGCAGGTACCCTCTCTCACAAAAACACACACACACACACACACACACACACACACACAGGAACACTTGAATATGCACACAGACACACACATGGGCCGATCACGCATGCACACACCGACACAGACACAGACACACACATTCCTACAGGTACACTCTCTCCCACAAATAAACACACACACACAAATGACCACTTGCACAAATACACACACAGGGGTACACTTAAAAATGCTCACACACTCACCCATACACTCCTACACAAACAACAAACAAACACAACACACAAACACAACAACGAACAAACACACACACAGACAACCAGATTGACTGCTTGATTATTATGTATTTGGGTACCGTGTGGCGTGTGTTTGGGTACCGTGTGGCGTGTGTTTGGGTAACGTGCGGCGTGTGTTTGGGTAACGTGTGGCGTGTGTTTGGGTACCGTGTGGCGTGTGTTTGGGTACCGTGTGGCGTGTTTTTGGGTAACGTGCGGCGTGTGTTTGGGTAACGTGTGGCGTGTGTTTGGCGGTGCAGGATCGAGCGTCTGGCGCGCCACATCATGGAGGACATCTCGGACCAGAACATCATGGTGCTGTGTGTGCTGAAGGGCGGCTACAAGTTCTGCTGCGACCTGGTGGAGCACATCAAGGCCATCGGACGCAGCGCCGACAAGTACCTGGAGACCCGCGTGGAGTTCATCAGGCTCAAGAGCTACCTGGTAGGGCGGGCCGCGCGCACGCACGCACGCACGCACGCACACACAAACAGGGTGCCCTCAGATACATTTGGATTTAATGGGTGTTTAGTCCATTTAGTTTGGAATAATGAATCCATTTAGTAAATACATGGATGTTACCACGTCAAATCTTTCAATAAAAGCCTTTAATACAATTTATTTATTTCATTATTTATTTCATTATTCACTTTGCATTATTAATTTTGAAGGTCGTATCATAGCATCATGTAGGCTACATTTATATTGCCAAAGCAGTGTATCGATGTTAGGAAAGATAACAATGTCGACCTGATATAAAAAAGTTTAAATCAAGCAAGTAGGAAGAAAAAAAAGTGAGCATTAAATATAAATACTATAAAAAGTGAACGACGGGGAAATATGAAATACCATGTATCTCGAACCATAGAATATCCCCTTATCTAGACACATCCCTGTCGTTTCACCATGGTGGCCAGCAGGGGACGCAGTTGTACATTTAATTTGCATGCTCCACTCGGTCGTTTCAAGGGCGATAGATTCCCTGCTAAACTACTGCAGCGATCGCTGAGCTTCGTTCGGTGCCTGGCTTCTCGATTAGCCCTTCCTTGCTGCCATAGCTATATTAATGGTAACAACGAGCTAACGCAGGAGCAATAGGCTGTGTTTAAACATCCAGATTAAAGGTCATAAGAGGACATTGTGTGTGAGCTGATGGCCCAAGATGCTCTCACACAAGCGATGACATCACCGCATAATAAACCTGGCTGTGGAGAGAGTCACGTGGCCACGGGCAGGACAGTATGATGTGACTATGTGTGATGACATCATAAATCAATGATGGGGTCATGAGACCTTCACGCAGGAGGTCAGACTGTGGCCACATTAGCAATCCCTCATCTCAGTAATGCAGGGATAGCATTTAGAGAGGATTGTTTATAATGTACTTAATGTTCTGAAAAGGAAAATGCTGGCTAGTCCGTAACTCTCTCTTTCTGTTTACTAGAACCTTACCATCCACACTCTGAAAACCAACATTCAATCATACTAATTTGGACTATGAACTGGGCTTATATTGTGCTAATATATTCATTGCATTACAATTTCATAGCCTATTTATTTGATGTACAATATTTGACCATGTCATTAAAATAATTATTTGAATACTTTTTTAAGTTTTTCAAACCAATGCATTTTGTATTTTGGTTCACCATTGTCAAATGATTTTGCCCCTGTTTAATAAGTCAGGCAACAGATCCGCTAGGGAATAGTTCCTGGGCCAAAGTATGTTGGTACCGTAATTACAGTATCATTACTAGATATTTAATAAAAAGGTCTATGAACAAAACCATCAACCTCAACCCACTACTTATATTAGACTACTCATATTGCATAAAAAAGCTAAATATTTTTATTAAATCGCTTCAAAAATATCTTCTCATTGAAAACACATGTAATTATATGTTATTACATTATTAAATTGTGATTCATAGCACTAAAGGATTGAATTGCTTCTTCCCCAGAATGACCAGTCCACCGAGGACCTGCAGATCATAGGGAGTCAGGACCTGTCCTTCCTGCGGGGGAAGGTGAGCAGCAGCCCCTCCTCTAGTGACATCACACATGGGAGGGGCCTCCCAGATGAATGATTGACAGGTCAACCTACCAGCCTGTCCAACGGAATGCTCCGACTGGTAGGGATGATCTATCCATCGGCCGTCTGGTTGGAGGACTCTGACCAATTGGGATGTGATGGTTTGTTATTGGCTAACCCACATCACACCTGCTGGTAAAACAGGGGCCGTTCCTGACTGGCTGCAGCCCTGGTGATACACCTCCGTGCAGTGAGATAACGCTGTTTGCTCGACTGTTATAGTCTAAGGGCACGTACCGAACAAAACATGTGCTCATGCAAACATCCACATCCACATGCACAAACACACGCCCGCGCACACATACACATACACATACACACACACACACACACACACACACACACACACACACACACACACACACACACACACACACACACACACACACACACACACACACACACACACACACACACACACTTCTGTCTGTCAGGGGGTCTCGAGGTGTGTGCAGTGGCTGTGGTGTTCAGCTCCCAGACTGAAAGTTCTGGGTTTGATCCCCAATGTCCCAGCAGCCTGACTTTAGGCCTCCTTGAGAGGCCCCTGGCCCCAACCTGCTCAGTATGACCTGTGTCTGATAATGACCAAATATTAAATTAGCTTTTCTAGGCCCTTTTTTTGTCTTTTGATGGACATTATAAGTCAGGGAAAACCAACCTCGGAAAAACAATTGTTAAAACAAAAGCCTTAACCTTTAAACATTAACCATTAACCTTAAAATATTGACCCTAACCATTAACCATTAACCACCATTAACAATTATCCAAACCATAATAATAAGTCCCAATGACAAAATATGGAATGGAAAATGGATTATTAATTTATTAATTTACCCCAACTGTAACCCTATTGGCTGCGCTGTGTGCTTGTGTCACAAACCACGAGCGTCCGTCTGCCTCTTATTAACAAACAACAAAAAAACAAAATTTAAACCCCAATAAACAACGATGGTTTAGACCGGCCTGCCTTTACGGCTCGATCACGGATTCCCTCTCGTGAAGACGATCCGGCGGCAGAACCACGTGACGCCTCACCAGAGATGGACCTCCAGACTCCGTCTGAAAGCTCTCCGTGACCCTGTGACCCTGTGACCCCGCGACCCCGCCGCCCGCCGCCAGCACCTCATCCTCCTGACTGCACAGGGTCCGGGCCCCTCAGGCCGCGCCCCTCAGGGAACCACACCTTAGAGAGAGACAGGAGGGGCCCTCGGCCACCTCAGCCCCCCCAAGTCCTTCAGAGGGACAGGGGGGCTCGGGTTGAAATGAAAAGGTATGAGAAGCAACATCCCGAGGCGTGGCGGGCCGTTCCACCCGAACCGCCTGAAAGCGGAGAAGGATCCAGCATGATGTCACGTTCCAGAAGTTCTCCTCCTCCTCTGGAATGTGCAAAAAAAGCAACGCAAAAATTCGTAAACTTTCGTCGACCTGATATCTATCTTGTCTTACAACACGATGCGGGGGGGAGGGGGTGAGTAGCCCGTGGGGTCGGTTAAACAAACACATCCATCTCCCCGTTGTGGTTTTAAACATCTGGACGATTAAACACTGTGAGGGTTGCACATGCCTCAACACTTCAAGTAGACAAGCGTTGTACGGGTTACAACCCCCACACACCAACACACACACACACTCTCATACATTCTTACAGCAACCGCTGGCTGAGATGATGCTGACATGGCTGGGTGTCTCGGTGTTTGGCAGCCCATTAAAGCACGTTAGTCACCCTTCAAACTTCCTCCTCTGCTCCTTATCTCCGTTCTGCTCCCCTCCCCCCCCCACACCCCCAGACCCCCTCCAGTCCTGGACAGGTGTACAACTCACTACCTGGCCAAGTGTTGGGCAATCTGTCTGTGATCCCTCCACCCCCCCCCCCCACAAACCGTAGATCCACCATCTCCCGCCCCCTCCCACAGGTAAACCCTTGATAGGGCTGGTGGCGGGTCGGGGAGAGGAGTAGGAGAGGCTGTTTGATTTCCAGCTGGTTGAAGGGTTCCTCAATCCCAAATGTCCGCAGCCTAGCACTAACCCTCACCTGTTGGCATCCTAGAACCAGAATGCCCCTAACCCCTTCACCTTCTCCTTAATATTTGACTGTTTACTCATTAAGCAGACACCTTGATCCAATCGACTCTCAGTTAATTCAGGTGCAGGTCGTTCAGGAGCAGGCGGGGGCTAGGGGTCATCTAAGCTCAAGGGTGCCTACAGGTTGGCTATGGACCTCAGGGGGGGGGGGGGGGGGGGGGGGGGAGTCGGTAACACACACCTCACCGCTATCACGCTACCTTGCCCCTCTGTCGTTACACCGACCCCCCCCCCCTGTCTGAATCCAGTGGGAGGTCTCTGGTGGTGATGAGAGGGTCTGAGTGCCTGTGCAGCGTGAGGGTAAGAGAGCTGAGCCGGCCGTTGCTGAACCCTGCAGCCATGGTGCGACCGCTGGGCAAACGGAAGGGACCCGGGTGGTGGTGGTGGGGGGGGGCGTGCTCTACTGCAGACACTGGCTGCTATTATGGGGAGGGCTGAATGGGCCGTCTGTGTGTGAGCCGTCGATGTTTCCGTACAGATTGTTGCCATGGTGACGTGTTTTCTTCCCTCACACGTACAAACACACACACACACACACACACGTGCAGCCGCATGTACATTTTTGGGAAACGCTGCTCTGATTTGAAGAGCTTTTTTGAGAACGGTGCATGCACAATGTTTTAGTGTTCGGAGCTAAAAGACAATGCCTAAAATGACCTTTCTGTCCTTTTTTTTCTATTTCATGTGATCCAGAACGTACTGATAGTCGAGGTAAGTGGTTTTATTGTATTTGCATTCAGATCGCATGCTTGATTGTTTCATGATTCATGATCAGAGCTTTTCTGCTGTATCATCATGACCCTTTCAAAAATGTTGCTCAGAGTCTCTGTATTAGTGTCTGTCTGTCTGTGTATCTCTCTGTCTAGCTGAAACCTCACAATATAATTCAAAACAACATCTATTTAAAAACGTACAGACATTGCCAAAGGCAAGGCACCAGAGAGCAAGGCAAAAAACATCCTTCTTCCCTCTATCGGGAAGTTCCCTTCCTCGGTACCTCTATCATCACACCCCTCCCAGCCTTCCTCTCCCTCCCTCCATCGTTAATCTCTCTGCCCCCCGCCACCCAGGCGATCGTCGACACAGGGAAGACCATCAACGCACTTCTGAAGCACGTGGAGGCCTTTGAGCCCAAGATGGTGAAGGTTACTGCGTGAGTGCCCTCTGTCCTCTCTCTGGTCCTCCTCCTCTCTCTCTCTCTCCGGTTGGGGTAACTTGTAGATGGTGGTCGAGCCATAAGGCCCGGATCATCATAGTAAGACAGACAAAAATGCTCTCTCTCTCTCTCTCTCTCGCTCGCTCGCTCGCTCCTCCCCTCCCCTCCCCTCCCCTCCCCTCCTCCTGGGGATGCGGTCTGATGGCCACCAGAAGCTGGTATCAGTCTCCCCCAGACCTCTGTGTGCACGCCCTGTGCCCCCCCACCCTGACCACAGACCACAGAGAGCAGATAACCAGCCCTCTGCTGCTGCGCTGGCACTATTGTGTCTCTCCTGTTGGTTCTGGTGTTGTCTAGTTGGACTCGACCAAATGCAGGTCAACAGCACTCTGTTTTGGCACTTTCTGTTTTGAGTAAAATATTGAATCATTTATGAATAATCGTACATTGAATGTAATAATGTATACATTTATAATATCTTTTTAAAGACAAAATAACTTATTAAGTAAACAATGCAATACTTTTTCACAACAACTTGTGTCTTAAGAGATTAACTGAATGTAGTTAAAACTAACACATGTCCCATTTGCTGCATTCTGGGCGTACATATCTACCACTGGCGGTAATGCTGTCTTGTCTTTTTCAGTCTGCTGGTGAAGAGAGTGCCCAACATGGTGGAGAACCTTCCAGACTGTAAGCTGTTTCCCCTGTCAATCATTTAACAGCTAATTTAGAGCTCTTTCCCCTGGGGGGCAACATAACCTGGGGGGGGGGGGTTATCGTTTAAGAAACATGTGTCCTGTTGAATACATGTCAAATCAATGACTATGTTGTTGTTAGTTAAAATGTAGTTGAGCGCCTTGTACATATGATATAAAAGAGAGGTTCATACTATGTTCAATGATAGACTATTTTGCCTGATAAGAGTTACTTAATTAATCATGAAAATATAATTTTTATGTTACATCATGAAGCAACCAACTGACGACGCTAACTGATTTCAGCCAAAGAAATTGTCTTCTTCCCAGTTATGATTTGCTCATACTTGTAATCGTCAACACGTCACCATAACAACGGGACTCTCGTCATGATGCCAGCTCTAACTCGCGACCTCTCCCTGACTGTGCTTTGGGTCGGCCTCTCCAGACGTCGGCTTCGAGATCCCCAACCGCTTCGTGGTGGGCTACGCGCTGGACTACAACGAGTATTTCCGTGACCTGAACGTAAGCCCGGATCCTCCCTCTGAAGCCTTTTGAGCTGACCTATGACCTTTGAAGATCAGAGAGAGAAGAGGGAGAGAGAGAGATGAAA
Source organism: Gadus chalcogrammus (assembly GCF_026213295.1). NCBI lineage: Eukaryota > Metazoa > Chordata > Actinopteri > Gadiformes > Gadidae > Gadus > Gadus chalcogrammus. The sequence continues at coordinate 7,472,713 of NC_079434.1, read as the reverse complement.
GCGTTGGTTGGTGGGGTGTTGGGCAGATACTTGACATCAAACGCACACCTTTCTCTTTTGCGGAAACCAAAACACACCGAGCATGTATCAGCCTGGCATTGAGTGTGTGTAGTGTAAGTCTGTTTGAGTGTGTTTGTGAGCGTGTGTGTGTGTGTGTGTGTGTGTGTGTGTGTGTGTGTGTGTGTGTGTGTGTGTGTGTGTGTGTGTGTGTGTGTGTGTGTGTGTGTGTGTGTGTGTGTGTGTGTGTGTGTGTGTGTGTGTGTGTGTGTGTGTACATGTGTGTAGACTTCCCGTTTTGTAATTGGTGTATTCCTTTCCCCGTCTCCTTGTGTATGTTGTGGGGAGCCCATAGCTCACATGCCATAGTGAGAGCGAGCACTGCTGCGCTGACGGAGCACGGACGCTGAGCTAACCTTCCTCTGTGCCTCTCACAGCTCTCCCACCACGTTGATGTGCCTGTGAGCAATATCTGGGCAAGAAGGGGGATCTCGTTAAGTTTATTTTCAGATCTCCTTTATCACAATATTAAAGCCTCAAAGGCCTCCTGTGTGTGTGTGTGTGTGTGTGTGTGTGTGTGTGTGTGTGTGTGTGTGTGTGTGTGTGTGTGTGTGTGTGTGTGTGTGTGTGTGTGTGTGTGTGTGTGTGTGTGTGTGTGTGTGTGTGTCTGTTTCTGCGATACTAGGATAAAGTTGAAGGATGGAATGTACTTTTACAAACTCTAGCCCCTCATATCTTCATCCTTAAGATGAATCATGAACTGGAGTGTACTGCCAAGCTGCATTAATGAAACCATGCAGCTGTGTCATATCTTTCTTAAGTTAGATTTAGGAAACGGCCGGAAAGTGGAAAACATATTACAAGATTAAGTTCAATTGTACTCGTCGTTTTTCAACCGATAAAGGCCAGCAGCAGGGGCCTGAATGAAAAAGAGAAGACAAATTATACCAATACTATAATATAAAGAAGATATTAAATGAATTATATTGAAACATCTTTCCCATACAAACTGACACACATGCACGCATGCACACACACTCCAAGTGCACTCCAAATTTAATCTGCTGTGCCAGGTTTTTGATTTCTAATCGAATATCTTTACCTCACTGTTTTATTACCAGACCTAGACGCAATCATTTATGAATACATCCATTTGATATAGCATCATGTTAACATTAACTCCTATCTCTCTCTCTCTCTGTCTCTGTCTCTGTCTCTGTCTCTGTCTCTCTCTCCCTGTCTCTCTCTCTCTCTCTCCCCCCCGTTCTCTCTATCGTTCTTGTTTGTCCATCCCTCCCTTCTAATCCCTCTCCTCTCTTCCCTCCTCCTCTCTTTCTGTCCCTTTCCCTGTCTCTCACCCTTCCTCCCCCCTTCCCCTCTCTGGTTCCTCCCTCCTCTCAGCATATCTGTGTGATCAGCGAGGTGGGGAAGAAGAAGTACAAGATCTGAGCGGAAAAACCTGGAATCGTTGGAGGACCTCAGCCTGCTGAATGACCTCCTAGCTCCTTGAAGGTCTCTCTTTCTCTCTCTCTCTCTCTCTCTCTCTCTTGAATACATGTGCTCCTTAGTTTGTTTCCCTGCACCACATCTTATATAAACAGCCCAACACGCTGCAAGGTTGTTTTCCCGGTTCCTCTCGACCGTGGCTAATTCGTGGTGCCGTTCCAGATGTAAACCGATGCGAGTTGGCGTGCGAGATGTATACAAGTGTTTGGACCTGTTAATGCAAAATGTCTTCATTTGACCAAAAATGTGTGCAATTGTCTTTTGTAACCTAAACTGTTTTACAAAAAACACAATGTATTAAAGGCATTCTTTTTTTCACAAAGTATGTTGTGTGGGTTCTTTTTTTGCATCCAGACACGGGAATGTTGTACATCTGCCCTCTAGCTGAGACATCAGTTTGGCTGGATCACCGGGGCCGTGGGAGGCCAGACAATGGGGAACATACACGCACACACACATGCGGACAGACAGACGTGCCCGCGTCCTGCTGACAGATTGACGGGTATCCTGGCACCGCGCAGCGCTTGTGGTTGCAACGGCGCTCGGACGTTCGCTGCCATGACAACCAGGGACTATACAACACCTGCTCCCCCCATCTGTCTGTCTGCCCCTCTCTCTGTTTGTCCGTCTGTGTCTGTCTGTCAGTCTGTCTGTCAATAGCGGTCTGTTTTTCTGCCTCAATATATGGCTGCCTGCCTTCCTTGCTCTCTGTTTGTCCATTGTTCCGTCTGTATCCATCTGTCTTTCCTCGTTACTGCCTGTCTCAATTCCTGCCTGCTTGTCTGTCTGTTTGTCTGTCCACTGATGCCTCCCTGTCTGCAAGCCCGTCTGTCTGTCAGTCTGTCTGTCTGCGTCACTCTCTGTCTCTATGTCTGCATGTCTGCATGCTTCTCTTTCTGTCTGTCTGTTCCAGGCATGTTCCTAAACTCTGTTCGACCCTCGCATGCCGTCCTGAAGAACGGATCGTCTTTCTCACTTCATCTTCATGTTGTTTAGCAACAAACATCAGATCTGTGTTCTGTTTCTTTAATCACAGGTGGACTTGGAGTCCTGGCCTATCGTGGTAGTGAGTAGTGACCTCACAAAAGTGAGTCAGTAGGCCTTGATGAATGTCAAATACGTTGTTTTTCCCCTTTGACGATCAGCATTTTTGGTGTTTCAAAGGCATTCCTCTCTGAGTAGTGAGGAGAATTGATTACAAAGGTAATGATTTTACATGTTATAGCGTCTGATCAATAATCTTTACTTCACTACTCATTACAGGAGAAGGCTTGATTTCAACAGCTGGTTGAGGCCCGGATGTTCGATACTGGATAGATTCAAATGATTTCCGCTTAATCTGCTTAATCAGAATCTGACAATATTACAATAAAAAAATGATGTCAATTGAGTTAGGTTGTCCTTAAACTCGAACTCCTGACGAGTGGATGTGTGTATGTGTGCGCGTGTGTGTGTGTGTGTGTGTGTGTGTGTGTGTGTGTGTGTGTGTGTGTGTGTGTGTGTGTGTGTGTGTGTGTGTGTGTGTGTGTGTGTGTGTGTGTGTGTGTGTGTGTGTTGGTGTGTGTGTGCGCATGTGCCTGTTTGTGTGTGTGTGTATTTGTGCGTGAGCATGTGTGTGTGTGTGTCTGTGTGTATGTGTGTGTGTGTGTGTGTGTGTGTGCGCGCGCGTGTGTGTGTGTGTGTGTGTGTGTGTGTGTGTGTGTGTGTGTGTGTGTGTGTGTGTGTGTGTCAGTGCCCCGGACTGCCGAAGGGAGTCAATTGTGCGTGTCGCTGGCTCTATTATGCATGGCTTCACTCAGGTTCTCAGGGAGGGCTTCCACGCCACGCACCCTTGGCTCCTAATCGCCTCAAAACCTAAACAGCCGTCAGACCGCAGACCCCCACACACATACACATGCTCACACACCAAACACACACACATAATCAGACACACACACACACACACACACACACACACACACACACACACACACACACACACACAGACATCCTCCCAAATGGTCACACATGGTCACATATGCAGACACATACATGGTCAGACACACACACACACACACACACACACACACACACACACACACACACACACACACACTCACACATGCTCAGACACACACACATACACACATACTCAGACTCTCACACACACCCCCACACACACACACACACACACACACACACACACACACACACACACACAAGATCACACAAACACATTCTCATACATGCTCAGACAAACACACACACCATACCACCCACACACATACAGAGGATACACATGCTTGGCTTGCACACACACAGACACACACAGATACGCACTGCATGCCCATATGCATGCTAAAGTACGACATGGTCGTACACTAACATACACAAACACACACTCACATGCACATATGCATATACACACACTCACACACACACACACACACACACACACACACACACACACACACACACACACACACACACACACACACACACACACACACACACACACACACATACATACATTCAAAGCAGTGAACCCATCAGAGCTACTGGTGTTGATTCGCGGCCTCCCGCCATCCCGGAGATTTTCCGTGTTCGTAACTTCACCCTGACGAACTTTGACCCCGGTGTCTCCAGACCACCTGAGAGTTGCCAGGGAGTCGGGCGTGTCCGGTAGACATGTCATTTAACACTAAATAAACAGGATTCACCTTATATTGTGATTTATCTTCCTGTTCCAAAAACACAGGAGCCACATGAGTTACTGTCTCGATTTTATTAACAGAGAGAGAAAATATAGGGAGACCGGGGAGAGAAGGAGTCAGAGAAAGGGATGAGGGAGTTTGACTTAGATGGGGAGAATGATATAGAGAGAGAGGCAAGACATTTAAGGCGAGAGAGAGTGTGAGAGATAGAGAGAGAGACATTTATGGCAAGAGAGCGAGCCAGAGAGAGAGAGAGAGAGTGAGAGAGAGACATTTAAGGCGAGAGAGAGAGGCCGAGAGAGAGAGACATTTAAGGTGAGAGAGAGAGAGAGAGAGAGAGAGAGAGAGAGAGAGAGAGAGAGAGAGAGAGAGAGAGAGAGAGAGAGAGAGAGAGAGAAGAGAGAGAGAGAGAGAGAGAGAGAGAGAGAGAGAGAGAGAGAGAGAGAGAGAGAGAGAGAGAAAGAGTTAGAGGTTAAGAGGTCGGGACCACTTGCTGATATGGAAATATTGTGCTCATATGTCTGAGCTCGACCAGGAGTAAAGCAAACACACT
>NC_079434.1:7447964-7462964 GCF_026213295.1 Gadus chalcogrammus | reverse complement strand
GGTGTGGGGAGGGGACCTGCTCCTCGGTTCTAGACCGGGTGACCCGCATGGGACAGCGGGCGAGAGGCGTGTGGCCGTCGCCTCTCCCCGATTCCTCAAGCAACTTTCTGTCATTTGTGTCTTTTTAGATTTCAACCCATTTGTCGACCATGAAGAAGGCGGACGGTGTGGATTAAACCTATTTCCTTTTCCTTTTCTTTTTGATCGCCGTGGCTGGACTTCAGTTCCCCGAATGGCTCTCCATGGGCCGTGAAGGACTTGTTTTTTGTGGTCTGAAATGAAATAATGGCGACACGTTGGACGGATTCACCGCAGGACAATGACGGGACTGAACAACGAGCCATGTCACCATCTTGCGAGGTAAGACGGTGTTGATCTGCAGAAGTGTTCGCCCACTATGTCTTCGCTGAAATGTCAACGTTTTCTGAAGGTGCCATCTTCAGCAGCGCTCTGGTTTGCCCTCCGATACTCAACAGATCTTTGATATACTGTTACATTTTATAACGATATACCAAACGTTTAAAATGGTGTTATTTTTTTAATCATTGTCATGTGCAAGTAACTTATAATATGCCTTTTTCTAGCGAATCGTGTTTGTCTAACCGTAGTGGATGGTTTTCTTGAACTGTGCTTGTGATGGAGTCAGGTCAGGTGGCTGAGAGTGGTTATACAGGACATATTGACAGGGTTTTTGCAGGGCTACTCAGATTGCTTAGCAACAGTGGCTTAATCACGTCATCCCCAAGAGAATGTACACTTTCTGAAAAACTTGTGACATCCCACAAAAGTGTGTGTTGTGTGCATGTGAGAGAGAGAATGGAGAGGAAGGGAACGTGTGAAAACGTGTGAAAGTGTGTGTGTACGCATCACATCTGCTCATGTGAGGGGTTGACTGAGTTCATATTTTCCCTCCTCTGACACCAGTTTGGGAAGAGAGAGAGCGATAGGCAGAGAGAGAGTGAGAGAGTGACTGACTGAGTGCGAGAGGGCTCAGAACAGCTCAGAAATCTGTCATTTCTGTGGTTTAATTTAAATCCTACCGGGCTTGTTTTGGCTCTGCACGCTAAACCCAGTTATAAACAACATCATCCATTGACCGAAAACCAGCCTTACCTTCCCTAAATCTCAGGTTGAAGAATAGTCATCTCCGGGCTGCGCCCACCGCTTTCGTTACATCATCATCACCATCATCATCCTCAGCCCCGTCATCATCCACATCCTCATCATCATCACATCATCAGCAGCAACATCCTGGCCTTCATAATCGCAGAGCATCCGGCCTATCAGTGCTTGTCATAACATCCCAGTTGCGTTGCCATGTGTGGATTAACCCCTCAACAGAAAATGGCGATAGTACTCTGTGTGTGTGTGTGTGTGTGTGTGTGTGTGTGTGTGTGTGTGTGTGTGTGTGTGTGTGTGTGTGTGTGTGTGTGTGTGTGTGTGTGTGACTGTGTGTGTGTGTGACTGTGTGTGTGTGTGTGTGCTCTGTAATCTTCTTACCAACACGCAGTCCAGTGTGGAGGTTAGATGACATCAATCTTTGGGAATGGCTGAATCAAAAAAGTCCTCACGTGTGTGTCAGTGTGTATCCGTTGTGTCCGAGTTTGCTACGTATTTTTTTGCATCCACTGTGTGTGTGTGTATCAGTGTTTATCTGTTGTGTGTGTGTGTGTGTGTGTGTGTGTGTGTGTGTGTGTGTGTGTGTAGTCCCTTGGCCCTGGCAGAGCATTATTATAACTGTTTACAAGTCACACACACATGAGAATGCTCTGGCTTCCCCGCGAGTCCTCCACTTCTAACTTCCAGTTCTGCCCCGCCGCTCTGTAACGACGTGCTGTTGGTCCGAGCCCCTCGAAGACACAGCACTAGATAGAAACACTGCTGCTCGCCCCCCCGCACCTACTCTGACAGAAAGCAGAGTGTCCCAGCCCTGCTATGAAGCTTTATTCAGTGACTTATGACAACCCACATCCTCAGTGGGTCCACTGTGTTGTGTCATCACAAATTTGCAGACGTGTCTTATGATGCAACAGGATCACCTGGGGCCCAAACAGGGACAGCAAGCACCCCCCCCACACACCTGATGCCATAGCATCTCACACACGCACACCTCGCAGGCACGCACAGACACACATGCCCACACCATAAACATTGTGGACCACATAGACCCGCACACACACACACACACACACACATTGTTCTAAGAACACACACGTACACACACTTCTCTCTCTTACTCTTACAACACTTTAAGCAGTCTGTTAAACACAGAATTTTAAATATGGCTAGACCTGGACCTGCCTCCCCTCCCCTCCCCTCCCCTCCCCTCCCCTTCCCTCCCCTCCCCTCCCCTCCCCTCCCCTCCCCTCCCTTCCTCTGGGTCTTCTAGCCGTTGGGACCCCAGGCGGTGCAGCCCCCACCACCCCCCTCCCCACACACACCACCCCAAGCTGCCTAATGAGGGAGTTCTCATAGGCCTGCCTCCCCTAACCCTAGTGCCCCTCCCTCCCATACACAAACACACACACACACGCACGCACGCACGCACGCACGCACGCACGCGCACCCGGCGGTAGCGTATGTGACATAAGCAAAGTGACGGTAGCCACACGGGCGCAATATAGGCACAGCTGCCCCGACTCATTAGGAGCAGAACTCTCTCTCTCTCTCCCTCCCTCCTTCTCTTTGTCTCTCTGGGTCTGTGTCTCTCGCCCCCACTGAGACAGACACACGCACACACAGTGGCACTAGGACATTAATTGGTATTGTACTTTGATATACTTAGTCCTCCTCATGGTCACAAATACTTTGAAGTACGTTATGTGTATTGTAACCCCTTATTTATTTACCTCCCAAATGGTCAAATCTATCTACCGTGGATCATGTTGGAAGTTGTTGCTGCTCCATAAATGTGTTGTTATCTCCTTTTTGCAATAAACAGTGCCCTGTATTTAAAACGACCCTGTTTGTGTCCGGTGTTGGAAAACTCTTGGAAAAAGTAAACCACTCCAGTTGAATTTCGTCCGCTAAGGACATAAACATTCAGACTTCTGGACGCAGGTCAGGACATCGTTATGCAGCGCCCGGGGGGAACGTCGTATTATGGGATAAGCGGTGGTCAGTGGCCATTTGCGGACTGCGTGTGTATAGTTGAGACGCTGGCGATTCCGTGGAAACTAAGAACTTACGAAAAGTTTTTTTGGTGTTTCTCTTTCCAAACATATTTCCAAACATCCGTTTGTCTTAAGGGCTTCTTTCCACTGTTGGGAGCCCAGCAGCAATTATGCTTAGCATGACCTCACTTAGCTAAGATATCAATAGCTTTCCAATACCACGTATGTGACATTCTGAAAAATAAACAGATCTTTGTGGTGTTTTTTGGTCTAGTTATTGTTCTGGGGCAGGCCATGTGATCACTCACAGTAAGGACAAAATTAGGCTGATTTGCATATATTTGAAAAACAAATGTCTCTGTGCAGCTGTGCCGGCATTGCTGTGACAACCCCACACTTACACACACAAAACACACATATACATACACATATTATACACACAATCACACACACAAAGGAGAGACACAGATTTCTGCATTCACACCACAAATGCCATTTAAAAGGCCACCAAACTGGAGAAAAAAAGACATAAGCACCGACAAGACACACACACACACACACTCACACACACACACACACACACACACACACACAGCAGACACAGAGTGAGACTGGTACATTGTGGTACAGCCAGCAGCTCTCTAACTGTTATCACCAGCGGTTTGTGTGTCAGTGTATGTTCTGGCAGCAGCTCCTATCAGCATCAAAGCTTTCGTCTATTGTCGCTACTTCCCTGGAAACGCAAGGAAGTCTGGACACGCGCCGGTTCGCACAAGGTCACTGTAACGTGTGTGACTGTTTGTGTGTGCGTGTGTATGTGTTTCTGTGTATGTGGTTTGGGGGTGTGAATCAAAATAATCAACCCACAATAGAATATTGATTTTTCAGCGAATTAAAGGGTTGGATGACGTGCTTTTTGCGGGTGTGCGTAGGTGTGATGTGTGTGTGTGAATATTTGTATCCAACGTTGTGTAGTGGTGCTGTGTGTCTGTGTAAAGGACTATAGCTGCTTGGATATGAACTGTGTGGGAGTGTGCGTGCGCGTGTGTGTGTGTGCATGCATCCGTGTGTGTCTGTGTGTTTGCCTGTGTGGATGTGTGTTCTGGAAATGCATGAACACGACGACACACAATAGAATATAGATATTTCAGCGAGTGAAAGATTTTATGACATGGTATGCTGGTGTGTGTTTGTGTGTACGAAGGATGTGTGTGTGTGTCCACGGTGTTTGATTGTACAGCGGTGCTATGTGGCGTGTATAGGTCTATAGAGGGTTTTAAATCAACAGTGTGTGTGTGCGTGTCTGCTGGCTGCTAAGTCAACCATGTATTGAACTCCTGGTGTGTCTAAACTTTGGTTCCGGTCCATGCAAAGACACTTTAGACACACACACACCCCTTCCTCTAGCTTATCGCTGACTGACCAACGACCTCACACACAACACCGTATTTCACAGGGGGAAGAGATGGATGGAGGGATGCATCATAGATGGATAAAGGGAGAGTGGTTTGAGGTGGTGTGTGAATCTGTGTATGGGCCGTTGGTCGCTTTGGATAAAAGCGTCTGCTAAAGGCCCTACATGTGAATGTACTGGATGAATGGATAGATAGTTGGTCAATAGATTGATTACGGATTAAATAATAAAAAGGATAGGAATGGATTGCTTAAGAAATGAGGGATGGAGTGATAGACGGGTGGATGCTCGATGGATGTAAAACTAGTAACCAGGCTATTACATCTTTGAGAGGGAGGGGCCGCCGCCGATGGTAGGATGGATGCGCTGTATGGTTCGACTGACACATGGACAGTTGTGGAGGAAGAGAGCGGAGAGGTCAAAGTTCACGGCCTGCTGTCACTGACTGGTCATCAATTGATTCCATAAGGTGTAAAACACCAAACCAAACCAACAGACACTCGGGACGAGCTAGGGACGAGTCAGGAAGAGGAGAGGGAGGAGGGAGGGAGGGAGGGAGGGAGGGAAGGGGGGAGACGTGGTAGGGGACTCTATTACTTTCCATTACAGATGCCTAAGGCCTCCCCCTTGACGCCCACCCTCCTGCACACACACAATGTCACACCGAGATGTGATGCACTGCAGGGCTGCTTCCAGAGCTGTGCGTGTGTGTGTGTGTGTGTGCGTGCGTGCGTGTGTGTTTGTGTGTGTGTGTCAGTGCACAGCCACATGCACTTTGGTTTCGTTTCCCTCAAGGTCCATCCGCCCAACTTTCTCGAAATGAAATAACGGTCTCCTTATCTGTCCATCTGTAGTAACGGTAGACCGTATGCATTACTTATGAATTAATTATGAGTGACATGTTATATACAGTAACATGCTAGCGTTGGCCTCTGGTGAGTCATAGCAACACTTTGATAATAGCCTCATTTAACATTGATATTAATGTTCTTCAGAATTCTCTATGATGGCTGTACAACGTGTTGCTTTCTGACTGGCTTCCTAAGAAACACAATTTTTTACATTTTGGCCACTCCTGAAGTTGTATGAACGTGTGTGTGTGTGTGTGTGTGTGTGTGTGTGTGTGTGTGTGTGTGTGTGTGTGTGTGTGTGTGTGTGTGTGTGTGTGTGTGTGTGTGTGTGTGTGTGTGTGTGTGTGTGTGTGTGTGTGTGTGTGTTTAACGTGGGAGTTTGATTGGGGCCTTATGTTGTTGATTTATTTCTTTAGGACCCTGGTGAGAAGGGAGCCTTTGAGGTCCTGGCAGCAGGAAACTGTAGTACTTCCTGTCTACTTCCTGTCTGAGTCATGTTTGGAAGTGAACCAGGGTGCATGCAGGGTGTCTGATTATGAATGAAACTTCATGAATGGAGGGATAGGTGATTGGCTGAGAAAGCTGCCAATCAAAACAAATATGAATGAAATGTGTGTGTGTGTGTGTGTGTGTGTGTGTGTGTGTGTGTGTGTGTGTGTGTGTGTGTGTGTGTGTGTGTGTGTGTGTGTGTGTGTGTGTGTGTGTGTGTGTGTGTGTGTGTGTGTGTGTGCATCAAAGCCATAACTAAAACCTTATTTTAGCAGGCATCAACCAGCATTTCGTCGTCATCATTGATAGAAAAGCCTGATCATACCTTAACCTTGAAGGAGATTAGGTAACACACCAAAACACACACACACATACAAGCACACACACACACATGCAACATTGATTTGCATGTGTTTCTGTGTGTACTAGGGGGTGTGAGTGTGAGAGAGAGAGAGAGAGGTAGGGTAACACACAATCCATAACTCTATTGATTCAATTATGTGGGGGCGGGAGGTGATGAGAGAGAGAGAGAGAGAGAGAGAGAGAGAGAGAGAGAGAGAGAGAGAGAGAGAGTATTCACGTGTGTGTATTTACTGTATGTGTGTTTCTGAATTTGTATATGTGTGTTTATGTGCGTACTCATGTATGTGATGGCAGCGAGAGAACTGTGAGCAGCTTCATATTAGTGCGGTTCTAGGAAGTTCCTGGTGTTGTCAAGGCTTCGTCATGGCGCGGGGAGGAGGGGGGTCGGGGGGGGACAAGGTTTGTATGGGGGTCCCTGGGCCTCTCTGTCTGGTCACTCTGTCCCTGGCCCCTTGGGCTAGACTGACCCCTCTGTGTGTGTAACCCCCTGACCCGACCAAGACCGATGTCTTCTCCTCACTAGAGACTCCTGGACAAGGCTTCATGTGTCCAGAGATCAGGTGGTCCTATGCAAGGACGGCCGCCACGAATTAGAAACAGTAGACAGTCTGAAGTCCATGCACTTTCCTTTGTTGACTGTTCATTTTAATTTGAAATCACGCACTGATTGGACAAATAGAGGAAGAGCAAAGTAAAGAGACAGCGATTCAGGGCGAGAGGGGCAAGAGAATGATGGAGTAATGAGTCAGGGAGGAAGGGAGATCCTCCAAGATCAAGCTTATAACGGGAGAGAGTTAAATCATATAAGAAATGGAAAGCTTGATCTCTCCATCGTTCAGGAATGTCAAGAGAATGAGAAAGGGAACACAAGAATGAGAGACAGAATGAGAGAGAGACTGAGGTCGAGCTGTAGTAAATATTCAAGGCGCTGGTTCTCCACAGAATAAAGTGGAGCGCATACAGCCTGCCGCATACAGCCTGCGCGCATACAGCCTGCGCGCATACAGCCTGCGCGCATACAGCCTGCACGCATACAGCCTGCGCGCATACAGCCTGCCGCATACAGCCTGCGCGCATACAGCCTGCGCGCATACAGCCGGCGCGCATACAGCCGGCGCGCAAACAGTCTGCGAGCTGTATACAAACATTCAGTCACGAGTAGAGATGCACCGATTGCAAAATTCTTGGCCGATACCGATTTCCGGTTTTTAAGGAGGTCTGACCTGCCAAAACCGGTTTTTCCGATACCGATTTTCTAAGAAATAATTATAATCATATAATATGTTGATAGGTTTTCAATATAGTGAGTCCCCGGGACCCACAGGTGGCGAGTTGGGTGGGTCCCTGAGAAATTCAATGGGTCCCGACTCCCCAGTTTAAAAAATGTGTTTCTTTTTTATTATTATTCTATTTCTTAAATGAAATTAATAGTGTTAAACTCAATACATGAAATTGTCATCTGAAAAGCGCAGCCATTTGTATGTGGTGAGCCACTGCTTCAGAAAAGTTCGCTTTTTTTGGGAGGAAAATGTAGAAGGTTGAGGCACTTCTTCTGCAGTGGGCTCAACAGGCTCAGTAGAGGGGGAGGCAGAAGTAGGTACAGGCAATGTTGAGGTACTCTCTCTAGGCTGATCAGAGTCAGGGAGGAGTGCAGAGGTAGTGGGGACAGAGAATGCAGCTGCAATAGTTTGCTGACCTGCAATAGGTTTAATCTTTTTCTTTGGTGGTATTTTTGCGTTCTCTCTTCTCTGCCTGTTTCTCGAGAAAAACGGGATCTCGTTGGAAGCGCGATGTATGCGCAGGCGCCGTTTGGGCATAACAATATGGCGGCTGCCGTTCAATGTAGTTTTCATCACCACCACCGGATTATGTTCATTATTTCATTACAGCACGTCCCCTAAACGTTACAACATAATCGACACGAATGAGCACAGCATCGAGCAGTGGAAACGTGGGTTATTTACTATGAAGTTCGTATTTTTAATTGTTGAAATGAAATCAGCGGTGACGAGCTAGTTGTTTTGGTAGCGGCTAAATTAGCATGTCGCGATACTTTGTACAGGGGATCACGTCTGCGCCGAGTAGATGCGCAGAGGGTTGAAACAGCGCTTGTCCGTTTGCTCACAAGAAGGTTTCTTTGGCCAGTTACTGTGATTAAACACGAGTTGTTTAATGTTCACAATGTATCGTTTTCATGGGGAAAATTAGATGCGTCCCCGGGACGCATGGATAGTGAGTTTAGTGCGTCCTTTCATATTTTAATGCGTCAGGGACGCAGGACGCGTACCTAGCAACATGATCCCCCACGGCTTATTTTTGACTTGCAAGCATTACAAACAGCGTGTTTTGGGTCGTCCTGGCACACAGTGAAATACGTCCAAATCAGCGACATGTTTTCTTCCCGCGCTCTGGGCGCCTTGAGCTGCTACACACCGCGCATGCGGGTGAGTTTGATCGGCCGAAAACCGGAAATTACGACAGTGACCGGCAGGTCACCGATTGTGGCCGATTGGATAAAAAACCGGCTTTTTTAATCGGCGGCCGGTTGATCGGTGCATCTCTAGTCACGAGGAGATTCAACCTTTTCAATTGAGCAGAAATACTTTTTAATTTACGGTTAGTAATTAGATTTATTAAGGGGCTGTATTTAAAGCTACAAAAAGAATACAAATAAAATAATAAATAAAAAATTCAAAGCAACTCGTGACGTCACCCATTTGGTGGGGGGCTATTGACGTCATTGTTTGCGTTTCAGGCGTCCACAAGAATCCTAACACGAAACCGCCTCGGTCAGATTTGAAACCACCCTCGGACATGGTTTCAGAAATGTGCGGTTTTGGGCACCTGATTCGCCGGCTCCGTCTGGACGGTCGGCCGAAACGCACAAGACTTATGCGGTTTCCCCAAGAAATCAGCTCAGTTTGGACGGGGCCTGAGAGACTTCACAAGAGAGAGAAACAGAGGGATGGACAGAGGAATAGAGAAAGAACAAGAGTATTCCGGTACAGTACGTGCCCAGGTAGGATACATACCGTGGTGGTGTCCGACCGTTGACACAGTCCATCACTAGCCCTACTTGTCTACCTGCTGTGGGTTAGCATTATTCTAACTGCTAGTGGCTAACGGCAAACAGCTTGTGTCCCAATCACAACCAGCTGGACGTCACGGGGCATCAAAGTCTTGCGGCACGTAAACAAATAAACTCAAGCGGCGGCCCTTGCCAGCGTCGACCTCCTTCGGGTATCCCTCGTCTCTCTCTGGCACACTAGGACACATCTCTGGAACGTTCTGTGCCATGGCTGCAAGTCAAATTAGCCTTTTTAGTTCTACTTTTTTCAGCGAATAGAGGTAAACTACTAGTGTAGCTTATGCTGCCGCAGTGCTATGATGGGAACGGACGACGAAGAGATTTTGTGTGTGGATGTGTGTGTGTGTGTGTTATGTGTGTGTGTTATAGCGATATTGTGCAGGTGGAAAAGTCTGGGATCATAAAATAAGTAAACTTGGCATCGCAACCGGTCCAGAGCAGGCTAGTCCAACTCGTTAACCGAACCTCTGGGTCTCACTAATGAAGCAACATCAAGGGGGGGGGGGGGGGGGGGAGGGGGGGGGAGGGAGAGCTCTGCAGTGTCTGTCTCTCTCTCTCTCTCTCTCTCTCTCTCTCTCTCTCTCTCTCTCTCTCTCTCTCTCTCTCTCTCTCTCTCTCTCTCTCTCTCTCTCTCTCTCTCTCCCCCCCTCCCCTGGCAGTCTCCCTCTCGCTGCTGCAAGACGGAGCAAACATTCCCTTATTTTGCAGAGTAATGAAATAAATAACTCACATGTTGAGCGAGCGAGGTGTAGGTAGAGGGAGGGAGAGAGAGAGAGAGAGAGAGAGGGAGAGAGAGGAAGAGAGTCCCGCATCAGGCTGAAAAGCGCAGAGTCATTCGGAGCTGGAGCCGGTCCCCGTGGCAGTGGGTGCAGAGCCAGCCCATGTGATCCTCTCTGCAGACTTTCTCTACATTTTGCCGTACTTCAACACGGAGCGCCATCGTCCCCCATAAGCTGCTGGGAGCCCGGCGGATATATAAACGCTACCGGACACCGCGGGACGGGAGGTCCCCGTAAGACCGCACCTCGGCTGGAATCACTCCTGGAAGAGCCGGACGGATAAACCCGTCTGCTCCGGGTCGTAGGAGGAAGGATAAAGGGAGGGAGAGAGAGAGAGGGAGGGTCGGGGGACGGTCCGTACCCCGGGGGTCCGTGACCGTGTCTTAAAGTGGCGCGCGTGATCCTTGTGGAGGCGTTGTAATGATGCCATTAAGGTTAGGGATTATGGATGTGGATCAGCCCTCATGTCCAGGGACATCAGTTCGATACTCCTCCTCTTCGTCCTCCTCCTCCTCCTGTGCCCGTGCCCGGTAACCATGGCGACGGCGGATCCCGTGCGGCCCGTGTGCTCTCAGACCGGAAATTCGACCGGACCATTGTGCCTTCGTCTCACCCGGGTGGTGGTGTTAATCACCGGGCTCTCTCCATGCTAATTAGCGCTACACCCTATTAGCATAGCGCTAATGAAGCGGCCGCGGGTGGTGCTGCCCGACCGCTGAGTGACGACCACCCCGTCCTCCTCCCCCCCATCGGGAATACAGAGGGGCGGAGGGATTCGTCCTTCTGTCTCTTCCTGATGGGCAACTTCCTCTCCACCCTCAACCAACACCTCCCCCAAGAATCACCCCCCCGTCTCCCCTCCCCTGGGACGGACAGGCGCTCTTGAGCAGCACCACTGACAGACAGGAAGGAAGGAGAAGAGGAAGTGGATTACTGACAGACAGGAAGGAGGGGAGAAGGAGAGGGGAAGAGCAGGAACAGTGAAGACCATCAGCAGCCTGGAGTAGTCCCTCTCAGCTCATCATGTCTACCCTCAAGGTGCTGGACTGTGTGGTCAACAACAACTGGGGCGTCTTGTGTGACCTCTACTGCGTATGGAACAATCAGGTGGGTCACCTCCCTTCCCCATCGCCACGCCGTCCACCTATTGATCTATCTATTAGAGCTGTCCAACTTATTGATCTATTAGTGAACATGCTGCCCCGGTGATGTATCCTGAGGGTGTTTATTGCTTTTTTATGCAGTATTGAGAGTCTTAAAGTGTTAGCTGCTAACGATAGTGCCGCTTCATTGCGGTGACTGTAAACGACAGACTTCGGTTTTTCCATGAGGTGTCTTTTGGCTGGATAAGCAGTCTTGGTGTGTTCTCCATTTTCATTGCTGGGGATATGAGACATGTGTCACCACAAATAGTAGAAACACTAGGAGAACATGAAGACGTGGTCTGCATTGCCTTGCCAAATGACACTCTGCTGAAAGACTCTATGGGGAATCGAACCTGTCAGCAACTGGGAGAACGTAATGGAACCGAATAGAAGGGAGTCTTCAATAGCGTGGAACATCTGACAGCTATGACCATATAACAGCCGTTTCCTGAGGTTTCTCATCATGAACACTCTGATGTAGGTCAGCGTTGTGTGTAACATTTACAGAGTTTTGGACCCGAACCACAGAACATGAGAGCGGGGTGCTATTATTTGTCGCAGTGGATCTCCACTACCATAGGTTACTACTACTCTCTCTCTCAACCTCTTTCTCAACCTTTCTCTCACCCTCTCTCTCTCTCGCCCTCTCTCTCGCGCGCTTTTACTGCATTCCCTTTCAGATTCTCTCTCTTTCTCTCTGATTCTCTATTTCACTGCATGTGACTCCTCTCTCTCTCTCTCTCTCTCTCTCTCTCTCTCTCTCTCTCGCTCTCTCTCTCTCTCTCTCTCTCTCACCCCGGCTCCCTCTCATGCTGCGTATGCCCATCTCCCCCTCTCCCCCCCCGCCCTCCTCCTCAGGCTCTGTTTCTGGAGTCTTCTAGGAATGGCATGCCTGGCATGCTGGGTATTAATAACCAGTGTTCATTCACCAGCAGAGCCCTGCAGAGGGGGCGAGCGTGGAGGGTTAGGCATGTTGTCCCCTGTGCCTGCCCCCATAACCCCCCCACCCCCTTACCCTCCCCTCCTCTCCCCTCTTAGCCCCCCTCTCCCCTGCAGGGCATATTGATGTGAATAAATAAGTAAATCGATCCATTTATCAAAGTACTTTTTGGTCCCCCAACGGACCAGTTCAGGGCAGGCAGCTTACAAACAATATGAACAGGAGACGACATCAAAACTATTACCTATTCAGAAGTGTTGCATGCTGGGTAACTGGCAGACCAGTGAAGCTCCATGCAGGTTTTTGATTTTGGATGTCGAGCATGCGGGTTGAGAGAGTTCACATCCTTTTCATGTCCGGAGACAGCCGTGTGGTTGTGTGTGTTTGGATGTGCACGTGCGTGCGCATGTGTGTGTGCATGTGAGTGTGTGGCATACAGTGGTCTTTGTGGTGCTATCTTCATGTGCTCGTCTGTCTCTGTACAAGCTCACAATCAACTCATATCTCTATGATGACATTTGGCCTGGCGCGCACGCTGACACACACACACACACACACACACACGCACACACACACACACACACACACACACACACACACACACACACACACACACACACACGTGCACGCAAGTACACACACGCACAGATACACTGCCACGCACGCACACACTCACCGGAACAGACAGGCCATTGTTTCAGCCATTTAATACCCCTTCTTCTTTGTGGAGGGCCTGATGTGAACAGTGTCCAGCGGTGTCTCTCTCTCTCTCTCTCTCTGTCTCTCTCTCTCTCTCTCTCTCTCTCTCTCTCTGTCTTTCTCTCTCTCTCTCCTCTCCTCCTCTCTCTCTCTCTCTCTCTCTCTCTCACTCTCACTCTCACTCTCACTCTCACTCTCACTCTCTCGCACTCTCAATCTCTCTCTCTAAACCTCTGTCTGTGAATGATCTCTCTCTCTACCCTCTACCCTCTCTCTACCTTCTACCTCTCTTCCATGACGGGGTGGAGGGGGAGGGCTGTACAGGACAGGGGTCAGCCCCTCCGGTCTGTGTGTCGGAGGGCATTTTGTCACACACCACCACAGAGCAGATCCGCCAAGATTAATAATTCATAGATGAGAAAACCTATTAGACACAGGGCTTCTCTCGCATCTGGGGTTTGTGTGTGCTTGAGTGGCTGTGTGTGTGTGTGTGTGTGTGTGTGTGTGTGTGTGTGTGTGTGTGTGTGTGTGTGTGTGTGTGTGTGTGTGTGTGTGTGTGTGTGTGTGTGTGTGTGTGTGTGTGTGTGTGTGTTTGATTGAGGGGAGAGAGATGGGAAGTGGTGGGTGGGTATACACGTGGGTGTGTGTGGGTGTGTTTGAGGGGAGAGAGATTGGGAGGTGTGTGTGTGTGTGTGTGTGTGTGTGTGTGTGTGTGTGTGTGTGTGTGTGTGTGTGTGTGTGTGTGTGTGTGTGTGTGTGTGTGTGTGTGTGTGTGTGTGTGTCAGGGGAGAGGGATGGGAGGGTGATGGGACTGTCTAGGCAGACCCTAATTGGCCCACCTGCTCTCAGGCTCTCTGGGGGCCCGGCTGGGTGGGGTGGGGCGCTGGGTGAAGGAGCAGAGGGGCCGTCTCTTTGTCTGGGGGCTGAAGGCCAGCCCTGTGTGTGTTTCTGTGTGTCTCTGTATGTGTGTGTGTGTTTCTGTGTGTCTCTGTATGTGTGTATGTGTGGCTGTGTGTTTCTGTGTGTCTCTGTATGTGTGTATGTGTGTGTGTGTGTTTCTGTGTGTCCCTGTATGTGTGTGTGTGTTTCTGTCTCTGTGTGTTTCTGGAGCTGTTTAAAGAGATGGGGCTGTCTCTGTCCTCCTCGATGCTGAAATAATAAGGTCATCTTGAGGAGATCAGAAGGAGTGTGAGTGAAGGGACTTCACCATGGTGATTGTGTGGTGACACATTGCACAGTGTAGTAACAGTACTCAAAAGTACTGTGAAATAGAAACGATGAATATTATGGTCAAAGTTCCCAATCACAAGAATGGGTATGTTTTGCTATCATTGACACGAATATTGACGGTTAAATATTTTTTAAATCTTTTTTCTTCTTCTCATCTACATTTCTCAGTGGGCTAGGTAGCCTGTTTTCTATTACCAACATTCTCACACATACAGTCGTTCTGTCATTCTACACTAGCAGCTAAATCCTTAATATGGCGCTAATCCTGCTTGGCCTGGCAGGTGAAAGTACAGCAACTTCATTGCCAAACCCTAAGAACCTATAAAAGAGAATGGTATAACTGAAGTCTTTTGGCTGGGACCATTACCCTGACTGGACTACAAATGGCAGCTATTAGTGGACGGGGACAGTGGAAGTGATCAGGGAGACATATTGTTGTTGTGGCCAGGGAGGAAAAGTGGGCTGACCAGTGTTTGTTTGACTGGACGAGATGAAGACAGTGTGGTGATGAGACCTGGCTTGAACCGTGACTACTGCCTCCCATCTCTCTCTCTCTCCTCTCTCTGTGCCACACAGTACGTCTCTCAACCCCACTCATTCTCTCTCCCAACCTTTATATGTATTCCTGTGTCTCTCATTGACTTTCTCTCACACTAGCATCTCTCTCTCTCTCTCTCTCTCTCTCTCTCTCTCTCTCTCTCTCTCTCTCTCTCTCTCTCATTCTCATTCTCCCGCCCTCTCTCTCGGCTCCCTGGGCTACACAACCCAGCATTAGCATCTGAAAGGCAGAGGCAAGGAGGGTTATAAAAACGCCAAATCTTTGCCCAGAAAGCACCAATGCTTCAAAAAAGCTGCCAAGTCAGTCCCCAGAAAGGAGCCAAACACAAGA